>NC_061819.1:36678977-36686477 GCF_019202785.1 Penaeus chinensis
CTCCCTCCCTCCTACCGATCGCTCGTGTCGCGGCTCCATCCATCTCCCTTCACGCTCCCTTCCACCAGCTCTTCCCTCCCTCCATCTACGGCAGCCTACGCCATCGCCACCTGGCCCTCGCACCACCTGGCCCTCGCACCACCTGTCCGGCACCTGTCTAGCACCTTCTCCGTCATCCGCTTCATCTACATTCCACCTACCGGACCCCCCCCCCCCCCCCAGGCGTATACCGGGTGGGCGTGTTCTTCATGCGGAATGCAGTACGGGGGCTGGGGGGGGGGAGAGGAAGGGGGGGAAGGGAGGGTGGAAGGGAGGGTGGAAGGGAGGGAAGTTGGAAGGGAGGGTGGAAGGGAGGGAGGGAAGGAAGAAAAGAGGGAAGGAAAGAAGGGAGGGAAGGAGGGAAGATAAAATGAAAGAGAAGAGGGAAGATAGGAAGATAAGAGGAAAGAGAAAAGTGAAGAAAGGAAGAAAAGAGGGGAGGAGGGAAGGAAAGAGGGTGGCAGGGAGAGAGGGAAGGAGGGAAGGATAAAGGGAAGGATGAAGAGCGGGAAAGAGGAAGGAGGGAGAGAGGGAAGGAAAAGGGGAAGGTAGGGAAGAGAAGTAGGGTAGAGAGGAAGAGGAGAGCGAAAGAGAAAGGAATGGACAGTGAGTGAGTGAGTGAATAAGTGATTAAGTAAGAGAGTGAGTGAGTGAGTGCATGAGCGGGGTAGGGAGGAAGGTAGGCCTCATTTCAAAGGCTCCAGACCCAAATAACCTTCAAAACCGCCGAATAAAACCTCTAGTCAAGGTAAGCGACACCAAAATACCCACAAAAAAAATAGAGAAAGATCAAGACAGAGAAAGAGAGACCGGAAATGTGCGTGCGCATGCTTCGAAGTGTGCGCCCGAAGTGAGCTTGGCTGAAATGAGCGTGTCGAAAGTGAGCGTGTCTAAAGTGAGCGTGCCTGCACTGAGCATGGCTGAAATGAGCGTGCCTGAACTGAGCATGGCTGAAGTGAGCGTTCCTGAAGTGAGCGTGTCTGAAATGAGCATGCCTGAAGTGAGCGTGCATGACGACACCAAAATGGTTTCAAACTCTGAAATCCCGCCTGAAAGCACGTTCTCTCGCTCGTCCCGAACCCACGTCACGTTGACCAACCGGCGAAGCGCAAACACGAAACTTAACAAAAATAGATAAATAAATAAATAAATAAAGTATAAAATAAATAAATGGCGGGCAAAACACATCAATCCAAATAAATACATTAGAAAATCATAAACAAAATTTTAACAAATGAAAAGACAAACGGGTAAAAAATATATGTAGATAATGCTATACACAACAAGAAAACATACACATACTGCATTAACATCCTTAAAAAAAAGAAATTACCCTATATAGAATAATAACCATAATGAAAACAATATTAACAACAATAACAGCAATAATAATTATAACAAACTATTTCCACACAATAACCAACTCCCAACGCCACTAGGCCTAACAGACGATTCTTTCTACCGAACCTTGTTATCTACCTTTCATCTACCTGCCGTCTACCCTATCTACCTGTTACCCGTCATCTACCCGCCGTCTGTTACCTGTCATCTACCGTCATCTACACGCCGTCTACCACTATCTACCCTTTATCTACCTGTTACCCGTCACCTTCGCTCATCTACCCATCATATACTTGCTTCTATCTTTATCTACTTCCATCTACCCGCTTTACCTACCATCACATCCCTGTCATTTACCTCCATCTGAATGTCACCCGTCGTCTACCTTCATCTACTCACTATCTACCCTTCATCTACTCCTATCTCCCAGCTTGATCTACCTCCTTTTATTCTCCTTTATCACACTCTCCCCTCCTTTGCAACACCTAAGCATCCAACGCCATCACCGTGTCCTTCTCACATCCTTCGCTCAGCATCATCTCATCTCCGGCCTCCCTCCCTCTCCACGGGCATCCTCTTCGTCTAAAGTCCCCTCTATAAACCAGCCTATCGATTTCTAATCTCTCTTCTCAATACCCACACAACACCCGCCTCCTCCTCCTCCGCCTCCCCCCTTCATTTTTACGTCTTTTAAGCCTCTCCCTCCTCTTCCCTGACCCCCATTCTCTTGTCTATGCCATTTTTATTCTCATTTATCAAGCCTTGTTTCCATTTCCCTTCCGATTCGTGTTGGCGATATACACCCTCCCCACTCCCCCTCCCCCTCCCTCCCTCCTTCCCTCCTTCCCTCCCTCCCTCCTTCCCTCCTTCCCTCCCTCCCTCCTTCCCTCCTTCCCTCCCTCCCTCCCTCTCTCCCTCCCTCCCTCCTCCTCCACCTCCTTCTCCTCCCACCATGAGACGTCGCCTCGTTATGCAAATCTGTGCAACAATGGGACCAAGGGACGAGCGCGCTTTTAAAATGGGGGAAGGGAGTGGGGAGGGAGTAGGGAGGGAGTGGGGAGGGAGTGTGGAGGGGGTGGGGTGGGAGTGGGGAGATGGGGGGTTGCTCGATGCATACTCAGGGAAAGGAGTGGAGGGAAGGGGGAGTGGTAGAGGAGGGGAGGGGAAGGGTTGCTTGATGCATACTCAGGGGAGGGAAAGGGGAGGGGAAGGGAGGAAAAGGGGAGGAGGAAGGGGAACGAGGGGAAGGGGGAAGGGGAGGATTAGGGAGTGGTATTGGAAGGGGAATTGGCGAAAGGGGCGAGCGAACGGGTTAGACGAGGAAGCAGAGAGGGAAGGAAAGGAAATAGGGAGAGGTGAGGGAGGCGAAGGGGAGGGGAAAAGCGGGGGGGGAGGGGAGGGGGTAACGAACGCGAAGATACAAAGACAAGGCATTTTTTCTTTGATGTTTGTATGCGTACGGAAAGGGGGATGCCCGTCCCTCTAAACATGCCCACGCATGAGTTCACAACTGCATTTGTGCAATCCCTTCCTCCTACAGAAGCTCGACCTACCCCTATCCCTACTCCCTCCCCCTCCCCTTCCCCTTCCCTTTCCCCTCCCATCCTTCCCCCCTACTCCTTCCCCCTTTCCCCCTCCCTCTCCTTCCCCCTCCCTCTCCTTCCCCTTCCCCTTCCCCCTTCTCCTTTCCCTTCCCTCTCCCTCCCCTTTCCCTTTCCCCCTCCCTCCCCTTCCCCTTCCCCTTCTCCTTCCCTCCTCTTCCTCTTCCCCTTCCCCTTCCCCTTCCCTTTCCCCTTCCCCCTCCCCTCCCTCTCCTTCCCCCTTCCCCCCTCCCATCCTTCCTCCTTCCCCCTACTCCTTTCCCTTCCCCCTCCCTCCCCTTCCCCCTTCCCCCCCCCCCTTCCCCTCGCCCGGGCGGGTCTCGAATCCTGCCACAGATAAAGATCCGCCAAATCAACAACGCCAAGATTATTCCCCGCAAAAGGCAAAAAGAGAAACCAGAGATATATAAAAAAAAAATAATAATAATAATAATAAAATAATAAAATGATCCGATCCGCCTTAAAAGAGGTAAAAAAAAGGTAAATAAAAGGATCCTGATTCGTCTTAACAATAAATACACAAATAATAAAACAAATAAGAGAGAGAGAAATAAATAAATAAAAGGATCCGATTCGTCTAAAAAATAAATATACATAAATAATAATAAAAAATAAATAAAAAAATGAAAAAAAATAAAAGGATTCGATCTGTCTTAGGAAAAAAAGAGGATTCGATTCGTTTAAGAATAAAAAAAAAAAAAAAAAAAGAAGAAGAATCCAATTTTCGTCTGAAAAAAAAAGAAGAAAGAAAAATAGAACCGAAAGAAGTAGAAGAAGAAGAAGAAGAAGATGGCGAAGAAGAAAAAAAAAAGACGAAGAAGAAGACAAAGAAGAAGAAAAAAGAAGAAGAAGAAGAAAGAAAAATAGAACCGGAAAAGGATCCCATTCGTCTAAAAAAAAAAAAAAAGTAGAAGAAGAAGAAGAAGAAGAAGAAAAAGAAGAAGAAAGAAAGAAACAAGAAAATAAAAGGGATCCGATCCGTCTGAAAACGCATCACCAAAACAATATAAACTCACGAATAACCAAATCAAAAACACCAATATCATCCACACACGACACTTGAACCAACCCGAATCCATTGCCAAACAACAAAACAAAGAAACCAGAACAACAAATAACAAACAAAATCAAAACCCGTCCTTCTCGTCTTGGAGGAAGCTGCTGACCTTGGCGCCCCCCCCCCCTCACCCTCTTCCTCTTACCCCCCACCCCCACCCCCACCCCCCTCACTCTCGCTATGCACCCTTATACTCTCGCTGACCCACTTTCAGTTATTATCATATTTCTATCTATCACCATATTCATATCTATCAGAACATTGCTATATATCACCATATTGCTATCTATCAACATATTCATATATATCATCATAATGCTGTCTATCATCATATTGCTGTCTATCATCATATTGCTGTCTATCATCATATTCCTGTCTATCATCATATTGCTGTCTATCATCATATTCATATTCATATTCATATTCCTTTTAACATATGCATATTACCATATCCATGTTGTCATAATATCAATATCATAATAAAATGTATAATCATATTCATATTATCATCATCATCATATTCATATTAATCATATTTTGCTCTGTTATTGGAAGAAAACCGCCTAAGAAAGCATATATATTGATGCGTAGGCCTACCTAATTCTCTCTATATATAAGGAACTTGAGTCAGTGCCAGAGATCGGATGCATAAATTGTGTTGATGTATGTATATGTGCAGACACTCATATGCATGTGTGTACGCATTCATATGCGTGTGTGAGAAAGAGAGAGGAAGAGAGAAAGAGAAAAAGAAAGAGAAAGAGAAAGAGAAATAAAGAGAGAGAAAGAGAAATAAAGAGAGAGAAAGAGAAATAAGAGAGAGAAAGAGAAATAAAGAGAGAGAAAGAGAAATAGAGAGAAAGAGAAATAAAGAGAGAGAAAGAGAAATAAAGAGAAAGAGAAATACAGAGAGAGAAAGAGAAAGAGAGAGAAAGAGAAAGAAAGTGAGAGAAAGAGAAAGAAAGAAAGAGAAAGAAAGAAAGAGAAAGAAAGAAAGAGAAAGAAAGAGAGAGAAAGAAAGAGAATGAAAGAGAAAGAAAGAGAGAGAAAGAGAAAGAGAGACAAAGAGAAAGAAAGAAAAAGAAAGAAAGAAAGAGAAAGAAAGAGAAAGAAAGAAAGAAAGAAAAAGAGAAAGAAAGAAAGAAAAAGAGAAAGAAAGAGAGAGAAAGACGAAGAGCGCAAGCGATAGACCGACGAGAAAGGAGTGTTGCATCTCAACCGGTCTATCTCCACATTTCCCCAGTAAATCCGTCCGAGCTCTGATATCCCGGCGAGAGCAAGCGTAAGGAAACGGATAATAAAAGCGGAGACGAAACTCTTTCTCCTTTTTTCTTTCTTTCTTTCTGTTTTTTTCTTTCCTCTGCATTCGTTTTTATAACACAATTGTAATTGTCTTGTCTTTTCTTTCTCTTTCCTTTTTTCTCTCTTCTCTGTATTCGCTTTTTTTTTTTTTTTTAACTTTCATTCTGCTTCACTTTATTCTTTATTTCTCCTCCCATTTCCATTTTAATAACTCACCTCAGCAATTTCTTTCACTCTCTACTTATTTCTTTCCTTCCTTCCTTCCTTCCTTCCTTCCTTCCTTCTATCTCGCTCGCTCGCTCTCTCTCTCTCTCTCTCTCTCTCTCTCTCTCTCTCTATCCTTCTCTCTCTCTCTCTATCCTTCTCTCTCTATCTCTATCCTTCTCTCTCTCTCTATCCTTCTCTCTCTCTCTCTATCCTTCTCTCTCTCTCCCTATCCTTCTCTCTCTCTCTCTATCCTTCTCTCTCTCTCTATCCTTCTCTCTCTCTCTCTATCCTTGTCTCTCTCTCTATCCTTCTCTCTCTCTCTATCCTTCTCTCTCTCTCTCTATCCTTCTCTCTCTCTCTATCCTTCTCTCTCTCTCTATCCTTCTCTCTCTCTCTATCCTTCTATCTCTATCCTTCTATCTCTCTCTATCCTTCTCTCTCTCTATCCTTCTATCTCTCTCTATCCTTCTCTCTCTCTCTATCCTTCTCTCTCTCTCTATCCTTCTCTCTCTCTATCCTTTTCTCTCTCTCTATCCTTCTCTCTCTCTATCCTTTTCTCTCTCTCCATCCTTTTCTCTCTCTCTATCCTTTTCTCTCTCTCTATCCTTTTCTCTCTCTCTATCTTTCTCTCTATCTATCTATCTATATCTCTCTCTCTATCTATATCTCTCTCTTTATCTATATCTCTCTCTTTATCTATATTTCTCTCTCTATCTATATTTCTCTCTCTTTCTATAACTCTCTCTCTCTCTCCCCTCTTTCCGGATTTTTTTTTTCTCCCTCTCCCCCTCTCTCCCTCTCTACGTTTTTTTCCCTTTCTCTTCTCGTACGTCATATTCGCAAAATCTGACGACGGAGATGAGACGCACAGGAGGCAAGGTCAAACACTCGAGCCCCAGGTCAAAAAAGGTCACGGCGGCCCCAGGCAAGGCGGGAATTCCATTTTCTTTCCTTCTCTTTCGATTATCTCAAAGAAATCACGCAAGGAAAAAATAATAATTATGACAAATCGCTAAAGTAACAATGCTAATAATAATTACAATAATAAAGGTAATAGTGGTGATGATGATGATGATGATGATGATGATGATGATGATGATGATGATGATGATGATGATGATGATGATGATGATGATGATGATGATGATGATGATGATGATGATGATGATGATGCGTGCGTGTGCGTGCGTGTGTGTATACGTGCGTGCGTGCGTATAAATAAATCAAAGAAAAAAGATAAAAACTACCCTCCTTATTAAGGGTCAGCGACATTCCCTCGCGCGGTCTCGAGACACCAGGCCCTCCTCCTCTCGCGTCTTATCGCTTCCTGCACACGACCCCTCTGTATTGACAGGAAGTTGTGTGTTATTACAATTAATGTCCTTGCCCTTGAGCGATATTTTGCCTTCCTTTTCGGATTTTTTGGGGCGTTCTGGAGATGCTTATTTTCGCTCATTTAGGGGTTGCCAGGACGGCGATGGAGGCGGGCGGGTGATCGGTTTGTGTGTATTTCGTTGTTTTTTTTCTTTCTCTCTCTCTTTCTCTTTCCCTCTCTCTCTTTCTCACTTACTCACTCACTCACTCACTCACTCTCTTTTTTTCTTGCCTTCTTTCCTTCTTTCTCTCTCTCTCTTTCTCTTTTTTCATTGTTAATCTATCTTCGGTATTATTGATAATAGTATAAGCATAAGTAGAAGCGGTAATAGTAACAGCAGAAGTGGTGATGGTAGTAACAACAACAACAACAACAACAACAACAACAACAACAACAACAACAACAACAACACCAACAACAACGACAACTGCGAATGCAAAACTACCGCGTGTCAACCCCCTGATCCTCCAAACCCGGCCGGATTACCCTTCAAGCCCGAGCCCAAGGTCTTTCAGAGTCGTCAATATTCGAACCATCAGAGTCAATTAATTCTCTGCGGCGGAGGTTCAGGTTCATGA
>NC_061819.1:36691477-36713977 GCF_019202785.1 Penaeus chinensis
CGCTCTGGCCACGCCCCTCCCCCCCCTCCCCACTCTAATACCCTTCACCCCCCCCTTCTCTCTCTCTCTCTCTCTCTCTCTCTCTCTCTCTCTCTCTCTCTCTCTCTCTCTCTCCATCTTTTCTATTCCTTCCATCTCTTCCCTCTCGTTCCTTCTCCATCCCTTTCTCATTCTCTGTATTCCCTATCCTCCCTCCCTTCCTTCCTTCCCTCCTTCCTTTCTTTCTTCCTCCCTTTCCCCTCACTCCCTCCCTCTTACTTCTTACCTCCCTCCCTCCCTCCCTCCCTCCCTCCCTCCCTCTTCTTCTTTCCTCCTCCTCCTCCTCCCTCTTCTTTTTTCCTCCTCCCTCTTTCTCTTTCTCTTTCTCTTTCCTCCTCTTCCTCTTCCTCTTCCTCTTCCTCTTCCTCTTCCCCTACCCCTACCCCTACCCCTACCCCTACCTCTGCCTCTGCCTCTGCCTCTGCCTCTGCCTCTGCCTCTGCCTCTGCCTCTACCTCTACCTCTACCTCTACCTCTACCTCTACCTCTACCTCTACCTCTACCTCTACCTCTACCTCTACCTCTACCTCCTCCTCCTCCTCCTCCTCCTCCTCCTCCTCCTCCTCCTCCTCCTCCTCTTCCTCTTCCTCTTCCTCTTCCTCTTCCTCTTCCTCTTCCTCTTCCTCCTCCTCCTCCTCCTCTTCCTCCCTCCCTCCCTCATCTTTCCTCCTCCTACCCTTCCTCCTCCCAGCACACACACACACATACATACATACAGCACACACACTTTTATTCACACGTAAACACAAACCAGACGGAACATGTAAGTGTTTCTGTCAACAATCGCCATGCACACCAGACAGCCACCATCATGAGAGTCATTGTTAAACATGCACTCCTACTCTCTTCTTCATCTTGGCACAATCAACATCTCATTCAGATTCGAGAGTAAGCCTATTATTCTCAGGCCAATTTCGCTTATCAAAGATTTCGTTGATTTGATTTTTAATCTGTAATCCACTAAAATTATGAGATAGAGTGCATTGACGTGGAAATATCGATGTTTATGTTATAGATGAAGGTTTGAACTAACAAAGCATTTAATAAAAGCATTGTAGGACAGTCACTCTGGATAAATAGAGAGGGTTGGCGTCAGGAAGGGCATCCGTTCACATAAAAGAAATACCTGACAGAACCAAACTATATAGCAACCCCATAAAATAATAGGGAAAAGCAACGGCAAAAGAAGAAGAAGAAGAAGAAGAAGAAGAAGAAGATGAAGAAGGAGAAGGAAAAGGAGAAGGAGAAGGAGAAGAAGAAGGAGAAGGAGAAGAAGAAGAAGGAGAAGAAGAAGGAGAAGAAGAAGAAGGAGAAGAAGAAGGAGAAGAAGAAGAAGATGATGAAGAAGAAGAAGAAGAAGGAGATGAAGAAGATTTTAGAACACACATACCTTCGTTTATTCTCTGCATCTTTTGTTCAGCAGTCTTGTACCTATTCCACTTAAACAAAAAAATTAAATCTTCCCCACTTCTAAGAAATCGTTTTAAAGATCATTCTTAAAATACGTTCCACTTGAACAAAAAATCATCAATTCCACTTTCGAGATCTTCTAACACTTCCTCTCTCCACATGAGGCACGAAAACACACAAACAGGACTCAGAAATTCCACTCAAAGAAAATCCATCGTTCCCCCTGAACACTCAATCAGCCACTCCAAAATTCCACTTAAGTAGTTCCACCTGCACATAGTAGCACAGACAGCCCTCCGAAATTCCACTCACGGAACGCCATGGCTCCACCTAAACATCACTCCACAACCAGCACTCCCCGATTCCACTTAGTCAACTCCATCGCTCCACCTGCACATCAATCACCATATCCACTCACATCCACCCCACTTACGGAGCTCCACAGTGGCTCTGGCTTCGGAAATAAACAAATCGGACACGCGAGACGCCGCTAAAACGTCAGTCAGAATCCGGCTCAATATCCTGTTTCCATAAAAATAGCTCAAGCGCGTCTTCCGAACATCGATCACAGAAACGCAACAAAAATTGAAAAAAAAAAAAAAAAATACTTGTCATTAATATGTAAAATAACCATGTGAAGATACAATAAAAATGTATTGACAAACACTGCAAGTTGAACATCAAAAACAAATAAATATAATAAACATAGAAAATAAACACGCAAAGATACAACAGAGTTACACGACAAACATTACAAACTGAACATTACAATTCAATAACTGCAATAAACATAAAATATACACGTAAAGACAATAAAGATGAATAATAAACATTATCAGACCAAACTAACCACAATTGGTTTGCAATAACTAACTCTCATGGCGTCAGTTCACACTAGCCCATTAATCGACTCACGATAAATCTATTTACCATTTAATAACACAATGAGTATACTCATGGTATAGGGTAATAAGCCTCTATTACACTCATTAAATCTTTAGTACTCTTTTCCTTATCCAGGGGGTAATTGTTCCGGGTTTCTCCCGTGTTAAATAAGCCGGGATTATTCCTATTTATTGGCAACGACCTTGTTTACTTCTACAAGTAATTTTGTCTTTAAGATGGCTTTAATTGTCAATTTGTTTTGGCCTTCTCGTTGATCGTGGTTTCCTTGACGTTCGTTAATTTGTTACGCCCATAGTTCGGTCCTCCTGGTCTTTATCGATTCGTTCTGGTAATGCGTGTTCTGCGTACAAGCTGTATTACTGGCGGCTTAGGGCTGCTTGTGTAGGAAGAAGTACGTGGTTATAAGGAAGTTCCGATTCGTGTGGTAAGACTGCAGGGCGGGTCGTGGTTGGGTTACCGTGGCCGGCGCATTTGGAAGTGATGGTTTGGCTGGAACGTGTATTCAAGGAACGGACAGGGAGGAAGAGAGGAGAGTGCAGGGGGACGAGAGAATGAAAGGGAGGCGGAGGGAAGAGATGAAAGAACAGGATCCAGAGGCACATGGAGAAAAGAAAAGGGCGGCCGTGGCACACGAGGAAGGCAAGGAGAAAGGGGCAATCGCGCCCGACAAACCAGGGGAAATGGGGAACCAGGGGCCGAGGAGGAGGAAAAGGAGGAAGTAATGAGGTGAGGAAAAACCAGGGAATAGGCAAGGAAGCAACGGAGTCAGGTTAGGAACACAGAAAAGCGGCAATAGCCGGAACCCAACTACCCCACACGGACAAGAGGAAGCAGGAAGCAAAGTAGACACACTGCTGCCGGCGCGCACGACAAACCCGCCCGCAGCCACTTCAAGCTCGCGCCAGCTCCATCCCTCCCGCCCCACCCAAAACTCCTCTCACAAACCCCACTCTGTCTCCCCATCCATTTTTTCACTTATCCGAAAACGACGTGCGCTAAAACGCCTGTGGCCCCCAGTCGTCCCGGCCCGCCACGGTGGCCAAAATAAACACGTTATCTGTCGTTTATGGTTTTTTTACTTTTGGCCGTCTTGGGGAAAGGGGCGCCGCCGAGGAAAAACCGGGGGCTTTTCCCAAAAGCTCCCAAAAAAAAGGTGATTGACGCGAGCCCATTGGGTCTTGGTTTTGGGGTTTTTTAAAATCGTTTTCCCCCCTTTTTTTTTTTTTTTTTTTTTTTTTTTTTTTTGGGGGGGGGGGGGGGCCTCGTTGACCCTTGTCAGTTTATGATAAACAAATACGAGACTGACATTTAAAGGAAGTTAAGGTGATAGATGTGTAACAGTAAAATTAGGAATGGTGTTGGTAGCAACAACCACAATAATACTTATAACCAATAATAATGATGTTGATAATGATGATAACAACAACAACAACAACAATGATAATAATAATAGCAGTAGTTTTTGTAGTAATAATAATATTTAAAAACTACTACTAATAATTAAAAATAAAGATAATAAAAATGTTTAAAAAACAAACTAATAAAAATTTTCAATAACAATAATTTTTAATAAAACAATAAAAAATAGTAATAATAATTAAACCCCCATCACCCAAAAACAAACAATGATAAAAAATTTTCCCCCTACCAAAATAAAAATTTAAAAATAACAACAAAAACAACAGCAACAACAAGAACAGTAGTAACAATAATAATAAAATTATTAATAATCAAAGTAATAATAAGAACACCAGCAATAATACTAAGAATAACAATTTAAAAATAAAAAACAAGGGAAAAACAACAAAATCTTCAACAACCAAGACAACGGATACTCCACGACACCCTTTCCTCCATCCGCCCACGCCCACGAGCCCCGCCCCCACCCACGCCCACGCCCATGCAACACGCACACTTGCTCGCCTCCCCCCCACCCCTCCTCCGCCCATTCCGCCCCCCACGCCGCCGACGACGTAAGTTGAACGCCCACCGAAGCCAGCTCTCGTGAACAAACCCACGGCGACCTCGTAAATAATTACACGCGGCCGGAGGAGGTCACGGTAGGGGTGGACACTTTGATGGCCGAGAGAGAGGGAGGTAGGAGGAGCCGAGGAGCGAGATAGAGGAGGGAGAGAGAGAGAGAGAGAGAGAGAAGAGAGAGAAGAGAGAGAGAAGAGAGAGAGAGAGAGAGAGAGAGGAGGACTGAGAGCGCGAGCGAGAGAGGGAGCGGGAGAGGGGAGCAGGGAGGCTGGGGCGATGGGAGAGTCGCGGGGAGGAGAGAGCCGACAGCTCTTCTCTCGTTTGTTGATTTGCTTCCTTTCTTCTCCGCGGTTGCCTTTTTTCTCTCTTGTGTTATCATTCAATTTTCCTGTTTTCTTCCTCTCTCTTGGGTTTTCAAATTTTCTTTTGTGTTACCTCTATCTCTTGCCACGTTTATCTTATTGCTTCTGTCGCTTCTTGCCTTATTCCGTTCTCTTTCTTTCTTATCATTTCTCCCTTTACTCTTTGCCTTTTTTCTTGGCTTCGTTCCCACTATTGCCTTTGTCTCTTGTTTTCAATTCTAGGACTTGCCTTCATCTCTTGACTTCCGAAAGGAGGTGGGTACACAAGAAAACGGGGCGTGGGAGAGGGAGGGCAAGAAGGCAGGGGCACATGAAGAGCGGGCGCGGGCTGGCGCGCTGGTGGGTGCTATACCGGGTGATGCCTTGTTTGATAATGTTTCAGGGGGTTGTGAGACTCGTCTGGTAATATCTTGAGTTAGCTATTTACAAGATGCGATGTAGTCTCGCTGGGGAAGCTATTTTTTATAATATGGATTTTTTGGAGTGGTGGGCTTTGGTGGGGTGGGGGGGCTTGGTTTGGTGTGGGGTTGTTTGACTCCGGTATGATCTGCAGTATGTAATGGGTTGTGGGTAGAATGGTGGTAGTGCCGTATTCGGGGTGGATCAATGTCAATATGTTTAAGGTGTGGTGGCGGGCGCCGGGGGGGGGGTGTTGGTTATGTGCCTCCTTTTTTGTAGAGTTGGCACAGTTCGTCATTGAGTATCAGTAAAGGGCCCCTATTCTTGGGTGAAAGTTATGGATCTCGTTCTTAGTTCTCTTTCTATCCTGCTGATCCTTAGTCCCCCTGTAGTTAGGCACTATTGCGTCGCTGGGCCTCGCCCGATATAACTGCCTTGTGAGAGCTACATAATTTTGGTGACTAAAATGAGCACGCGGGGGAGATTGGAGGAGTGAGAGAAAGAGACAAGAAGACGGTGCAGAAGCAAGGGAGGAGTGCGGGTTTCAAGCATTCCGGTCCTGTCCTGTTTGGGCTGTTTTTTTTTTTGTTTTTTGTTTTATTAGTCTCATCTTGAGGAGGGCCTACCCACATCTCCCCTTCTTCTCCCTTCCTCCCATCCCTTTCCTCTACTTCTTATCTCCTCCCCTTCACCCAAATCCCAATCCCTTCCTTCTCCCTTTCCATCTCCCTACCCCTTTCTTCCTCTCCCTCCTCCCCTCCCCTATCCCCTTCCCTCCTCCTTCTCTCCCACCCTACCCCTCCCCTCCCCTCCCCTTCCTCCTCCCTTCTCCCTATCCTCTATACCTTCCTCCCCCATTACCCCACCCCCCTCCCCTACCCCTTTCTTCTACCCCTCCCCTATCCTTCTTCCTCCACTTCTCTCCCCACCCCTACCTTTTCCTCCCTTCCTCCCCCCCATTCTCCATCCTCTATACCTTCCACCCCCTTCCCATCCCCTTACACCCCTTCCTCGCCCCTCCCCCCTTCCCAACTCCGACCTTCCCCTCCCTCCTCCCCCCCTCCCCCTTCGAAAACCTCCCCATCCTCCCCAATCCGACCCCACGCGGACCCCCTCTCAGATGGCGCCCTAAATGTCTATATGAAACCATCAGCCCAATAGGCAATATCGACCCCCCGAACGACCCCCGCGCCGACGAACACCGGTTAAGAGTTCATCGGATTAATCGTCAAGGGAGGAAGGAGGGGGCGGGGGGATCGAGGGGGAGGGGGAGGGAGAGGGGGAGGAAGGAGGAGGGATGAGGGAGAGGAGAGGAATAGGGGCGGGGGTGGAGGTGATGAGGGAGAGGGTGAGGAGGGGGAGATGGTAGGGCGATTGGGAGAGCGGAGAGGGCGAGGGAGAGGGAGGGGCAGGGATGCGAGGGAGAGGAAAGAGGGGACAGGGTGGGGGGAAAGGTGGAAGGGAGAGAGGCGGAAAGGAAGGGAGGGCGGAGAGGAAAAGGAAGGTGCGAGTGCGGGAAGGGATGGAGACGGGGTGTGTGAGGGGGGATAGGAGAAGTGTGGTGAGGGAGGTAGGGCGGGAAAAGATGGGAAGGGGAAGGGAGGGAAAGGGGACAAGGAAGGTGGAAGTTAGGGGGAGAGGGTAGTGGGAAGAGGGAAATGTGGAGGGGGGATAGTTTGAGATGAGGAGGAAAGGGAGGGAATTAGAGAGGAAGAAGAAAGGAGGAACAGGGATAGAGATGAGGAACTGGGGAAGGGTAGCAGGACTCTGACTGGTATCATCCTTCCCCCCCCCCCCAAAGGTCCTCAAAGCGGGAGGGAAGGGTGGGGGGGATCGTTTTGTAAGGCGTAGGGCGATTTACATCAAGCTATGGGGCATCGTTCAAGGAGCTAGGGAACACGAGGAGGAGGACGAGAATGAGGATGAGGACGAGGAGGAGGACAAGGAGGAGGAGAAGGAGGAGGAGAAGAGGAGGAGAGAAGGAGGAGAGATGGAAGGAGGAGGAGAAGGAGGAGGAGAAGAAGGAGGAGGAGAAGAAGGAGGAGGAGAAGGAGGAGGAGAAGAAGGAGGAGGAAGGAGGAGGGAGAAGGGAGGAAGAATGAGGGAGGAGGAGAATGAAAAGAAAAAAAAAGAAAAGAAAAGACGATTTACGTGGGGTAGGGGAGATCCATCCGACATGGGGGATGGGCGGGCGGGGGGGGGAGGATCTCGGAAACAAGAGGGCCAGTCAACTACACATTGTGGGTCATCTATCTACTTCCCCCGACTTCATCCTACAAAACAAGGGAGGCAGCCTACAACACGGGTCATCATTCTACAGAGGAAGAGGGGGGGGAGTAACTCTACTTCACATGACGTCAATCTACCTTGTAAAAGATACTTCTACGTCCTCCGACATATCCTTATGACATCATTCTACAATAAACACGGGGGAAAAAATCTACCTTGACTTTGAGACGTATTCTTCAACAAATGCACCAAAAACACGCAACACACGAGAACTTAAAGAGTCATCCTCTTAAGGAAAGGGGGGGGACTACTTTCATTGTTCTTTCCTCATACCACCAAACCCTAATAATAAATGGGGGGGCTAGGGGGGCGTGGGAAAGCCTTTTTGCCAGAGTTCTAGCAAGCAAGTTGGGGGGGAGAGGGCGGGGGTGTGGGGGGGGGGGGGGGAGTACGGGTAAGTGCGTAGTGGGGCGGGGGGGGGGGGCCGGGGGGGGGAGGAGTGGGGCGAGCGGGGACGTTGGGTTGGGAGTGGGCAGCGGTGGGGCTGGGGAGGGGGGGGGCGCGTGGCGCGGGGGGAGGCGCGAGGTGGGGGAGTTGGGCAGCCTTCTTTCGCGGCGGTGGGGGTGGAGGGGAGTTACGGGCAAGGAGGTTGTTGTTTTAATATGAATGGGGAAATTGAGCAAGTGTAAGGGGGGGGGAGTCTCTCTGTCCATATAACAAAATTAGGATTCTTTATAAGGAGGTGCGGGGACAAGTTATTTTTTTTTGTCTTGTGGCGGGGAGGTGGGGGCGTAGGTTGGTGTAGTTGCGGGGGGGAGTCTTTTTGAGGGGGAGTCTGGGGGGGAGTTTTTAGAAAGGGGGTGGGGGGGGGGGGGATGAGTTGGGATGGGGGGAGTTCTTATAGTCTATAGCTTTGGCGCAGTTTAGGCGCGGGTCGCTGGCGGGGGCGGTGGAGTGTAAAACGGGAAGGGTGGGAGTCTGCGGGGGGGGTCTTAGGGTAGTTGTCGAGGTTGATCTAGGCGGGTGGGGGGGATGGGGGGGTTATTTATAGATAAAAACGAAAAAGGGGGGGGGGGGGAGAGGCGGGGTTCGGAGTTTTAGATTTTGGGAGCTGATTGGGGAGGGGGAGTTCTTATCTGGGGGGGGGGGGGGGCGAGAGGGGTTGGGGCGAATGGGGGCGCCGGGGTGGGGAGGTGGGCGGGGTAGTTTTGTCGGAGTTTTTCTTGGGGTGGGGGGGTGCGGGGCGGGATAGTGTTCAGAGAGTGAGGCGGCTGGGGGGGTGGTGGTGGGAGGGAGGTCCGGGGTGGGGGGGAGGAGTTTTCGTTTTTTGTCTGGCGAAGTCTGTTGAGTCTTGTTCTTTTGGGGGAGGAGGAGGGGGGGGGAGTTTGAGTTTTTAGGCGGAGGGGGCGGAGTCTGTGGGTGGCGTGGAGTCTTTTCAATTCTTGAGTTGTGGGGGGGGGGGCGTTTAATAAGTAAAGAAAGGGAGTTTTTTTTTAGTCTTTTGGGGGGGGTGGGGAGTTTTAGGGAGTGTTCTTGGATGGGGGGGGGTGCGGAGTGCGAGTCTTTGGGGGAGTCTGTTGGCGCGGAGTGCTATCGTTATTCAGGGGGAGGGCGGGGAGCGGGGCTGAGGGGATAGAGCGAGTTCCCTCAGGGGAGTTTCTGGGCATGGTAAGTGGTAGGTGGGGGAGTCTATGGTTGAGTTTGAGGGGAGTTGGCGGTGGCGCGGAGTCTATTTTGGATAGTGGATAGGGGGGGGTGAGGTGGAGTGGGGGAGAGTTTGAGTTTCTGTCAAGTCCTTTTCTAGTCCTCCTCGAAAGAGAGTGTTTCGTCACCAGGCACAGGAGAAGAGGCATGAGGAAAAGATGGGAGACGAGGAGCAGAATTAAGAGGTGGATGAGGGGAAGAGGGAAGGGAAAGGATGGAGCGAGGGGAATGACGGATGGGAGGGAGCGGAGGGAGGAGAGGGTGGCTAAGGGTGGGAGGAAGGGTATAGAGGAGAGGGAGGGAGGGTAATCACCCTAGGAGGAGGTGGGATGGTGTGGGGTGGGGGATGTGGGAGGGCAAGGCCAAGGGTTTCTTCATGGCAGGGAGGGAGGGGGTTTATGGGGGAGGGAAGTGAGCAGGAGTCAGGAGGGAGGGTGGGAAATGTGGGGAGGGAGTGAGAGGGAGAGAAAGAGAAGGAAATGCATATTTCTTCAACCCTTTCCACGTATCTTCAGCTTTCATTTCTTTATCTGCAGCCTGAAAGTTAATTAAACAAATGTAAATACACTTCTTTCTACCATATGAGACTATCATCCGACGCCAAGAGAAATCAAGAAAAAAATACCCCTTCATTCCTTTATCATAAACCCTCACTTTGTTCAATACCTGAGACGACAACAACAACAACAACAAAATCCCCTCTCCTGTTCCCTCGTTAAGTTCGGGACGCGTTATTAAGTTCGTCGTTTGTCCGTTATAACGTTTTATAAATATCTCTTTATCTACAAATAACAAAGCACACCCCAGAAGCTTAGTTCTTTAAAATGTATTCAAAAAAAAAAAATAATAATAATATAAATAAATAAATAAATAAAACCCTATTTCCAGCTTGCAAAACCGCTCCTTAAAAATGCAGCTTACCTGTGCTCGGAATGCCTGATTAAAAACGGTGTGCTCACCTGGAACTCTTTCTCCTTCTCTCTCTCTCTCTCTCTCTCTCTCTCTCTTCTCTCTTCTCTCTCTCTCTCTCTCAATTTATCTCTCTCTCCTCTCTCTTCTCTCTCTCTCTCTCTCTCTCTCTCTCTTCTCTCTCTCTCTCTCTCTCTCTCTCTCTCTCTCTCTCTCTATTTTCTGCCCATATTTTTTCCTCTCTTTCTCTTTTCGTTTTTCTCTTCCTTTCTCTGTCTCTCTCCCTCTCTTTCCTTGCTTCTTCCTTTTTTCTTTTTTTTTTTTTTTCCCCCCCCCCCTACCTCTTCTTCTCCCTTTTTTCTAAAATCTGTTTCTTTTTTCTTTCTCTCTTACCTTTTTCCTACTTTTTATTCTCCCTTTTCTATCTCCCTCCCTCCCCTCCCTCCCTCCCCCCTCCCCCCCTCCCCCCCTCCTCCCTCCCTCCCTCCCCCCTCCCTCCCCCCTTTCCCTCCCCCCCTTTCCTTTCTGTCTCTGTCTCTCTCTCCCTCCCTATGTCCATTTATCTATCTATTCCATTTATCTATCTACTCCTCTCCTCCTCTTCCTCCTCTCCACCTATCTTCCATCGCTACCTCCCTCCTTCTCCCTCTCTTTTGCATTCTGGTCGCAGCCGCTTGAATAATCCCGGCTCGGAAAGATCCTTATGGTTTGGTCGCCTCTAGGGATGCTGAAAAAAAAAAAGAAAAAAAAAAAAGAAAAAAAAAAAAGAAAAAAAAAAAAAAAAAAGAAAAAAAAGAAAAAAAAGAAAAGAAAAAAAAAGAAAAAAAAAACTCTCTGACTCAAATTGTGACCCTTTTGCCCCCGTCAAAGGGGAGTGGGGGGGGGGGGGTTTTGGGGGGGGGGGGGAAGCCCGCCCCTTTGTTCCTCTATCGTGTCCTAATTTGCCATCGAAACAGGTGTTTACCCCTTTGCCGGTCATCTTTGATAACGGAAGGAGCCCGGAAGGTTAGGAAGTAGAGAGGGTAAAGGAAGTAGATGGGGGGAGGAGAGATTTGGGGGGGGGGTAGAGAGGGGGGGGAAGGGGAAGAAAGGAAGAGGGGGGGGGTTGGGGAAATGGGGGGTTGAGAAGATGGGGGGGGAGTAGAGAAGAAAGGGGGGGGAGTGAGGGAGGGTAAGGGAAAAAAGAGAAGATGGGGGGAGTAGAGGGCAAAAGGGGGGGAGGTAGAGGAGAGGAGAAGGGAAGTAGAGGGACTGAAGAGGAAGAGAAAGCTGGGGAGCGGCGAAAAGAGAGAGGAGGGGGGGAAAGGGAAACAAGAGAGGTGGGGAAATGGGGAAAAAAAAGGAAGGAGAGGGGAGGAATGGCGAGAAAAGAGAGGGGGGAGAGGGATGAAGAGGACAAGGGTGGGGAGGGATAAGCAGAAAGGGAGTGGTAAGAAGGAGGAAGAGAAGGGGAAGGGGAGGGAGGGCCATGAGGGGGGAGTTTGGGGGATTTGAGAGGAGAGTAGTGGGAAGAGGGGAAAAGGGGTAGAGAGGGAGGAATAAGAGGACGATAGGACGATAGGACGATAGGAGGATAGGAGGATAGGAGGATAGGAGCACGATGAGAGGGTAGGGAAAGGGAGTGGTGACTCGCGTGTCTAATAATTACACCTCTCTTCACCTTGACAGACAGAAAAAAGCTCAACAGGGGATAATGGGGAGGGGAGAGAGAGAGAGAGAGAGAGAGAGAGGTTGGGGGGCGAGGAAGGGGGGAGAAGAGGAAAAGGGAAGGGGGACGGGATCGGGCCGACAAGTAAGAGAGTCAGAGACGGGCGTCACACTAAAATGCAAAGAAAGGGAAGAGAAAAAAAAAACTTTAAAAACCCAAAGGGGAAAAACAAAAAAAACAAAAAACCCTACAGAAAATGGCCTATCTATTTCCATCCTCCCCACCCTTTGGGCTCCCCCTCCCCCAAAACCTTCTTCATCCTTCCCCCCCCCCTCCCTCCCCCACCCCGTCCCCTTCCTCCCCCCTCCTCCCCAACCCCGTCCCTTCCCCTCCACCCCACCCCCCCTTTTCCCTTCTCCCTCCCTCCCCACCCCTTTCCCTTCCCCCCCTCCCCCCCACCCCCCTCCCTTCCTCCTCCCTTTCCTCCCCCCCCTCCCTCCCCTCCCCCCCTCCCTCCCCCACCGTCCCTTCCCTCCCCCCCCTCTTCCACCCCCTCCCCTTCTCCCTCCTCCCTCCTTTCCCCACTCCCTCCCTTCCCCTCCCTCCCCCAACCTCCTTCCCTCCCTCCCCTCCCACCCCTCCCCTTTCCTCCCTCCATCCCTCCCCACCCCTCCAACCTCCCCTTCCTCCCTCCATCCCCCCCCACCCTCCCCTTCCCCCTCCCCACCCTCCCCTTCCCTTTTCCCCCCCTCTTCCCCCTCCCCCCCTCCTCCCTGATGCCGGGGGAGGGCGGCGCGTGGGTTGCAATCCGTTAAACAAGTCAACTTTTTTTGGCAAAACCCGGAGGGTTTTTAAAAATCGCCAAATTTGGTATTCCAGAGAGCAAAAGGGAGGAAGATAGGATGAGAAAGAGAGAAAGGAGGGGGGGAAGGAGAGAGGGAAGGATGAAGGAGGAAGAGGGGCGAAGAAGAAGGAAAGGGAAAGGGGGAGAGGGGAGAGGGGAGGGGGGAGGGAGAGAGTGGGGGGGGAGGGGAGGGGGGGAAAAGGGAGAGAGGGGAGAGGGGAGAAGAGAGAGAGAGGGGAGGGGGAGGGAAGGGGGAGAGAAGAGAGAGAGAAGGGGAGAGAGAGAGAGAGAGAGAGAGAGAGATGACCACGCCTCGAGGGGAGACTCAGGTAAAAACGCGAGGCGCCGGCCCGACGCCCCTAGCTTGGTCAGCTTTTTAGACACGGCGGTCATGACCCATTTCCCCCCCCCCCTACCGTTCCTTCCCTTTCCCCTATTTGCCTTTCTCGCAACTCGGCCAATTCACAACTTGGCCCAAGTGAGTTTCAAATACAAAGTTTTCCTAGTTTCGAAATCTTGTCAAACTTATCAAAAGTTCCCAAATAAGAATTTCCTAGTTCCAAAACCTTACGTCAGGCTTTTCTAAAGTTCCGCTTTTTAAAAGTTTAAAAATTTTTCAAAATTTTTGTAAAAAACTCCTTTAAGCTTCCAATTTTCTTCTCTCTCTCTCTCTCTGCTCTCTCTCTTCTTTTCTCTCTCTCTCTCTTCTCTCCTCTTCTCTCTCTCTTCTCTCCTCTCTCTCTCTCTCTTCTTTTTCCGGTTCAAAACAGCCTTACAAAAAATTCAAAATTTTCCAAACTAAAAATCCGTCCTTTTAAAAAAAAATATAAAACCAGGCTCTTCCAAAGCTTCAATTTCATCCTTTCTCGGAGTTTCTCAAAGGCCCTTTCGAAAAAAAGTCGTTCCACAAACGTTTTTTTTTGGATTTATTTTAAAAATTTACCATTAGAAATTAACGTGCATTTGATGTACTGAAAAAAATGTTTTTTAGGATTTCCTTCAAGAAACATTTTTTCATTACGCCCCAAAAAAAAAAAAAAAAAAAACCAATTAAAGGGGGGGGTTTTTTTCCAAAAAAAAAGGAGGGAAAGGGGGGGAAAGGGAGGGAGGGGGGGGAAAAAATGGGGGGGAAGGGGGAAGGGGGGGGGGGGGGAGGGGAGGGGGGGGAAAAAGGAAAAAAGGGGGAAGGGAAAAAAGGGAGGGAGGAGGAAAGGGGGAAGGGGAAAAAAAAAAAAAAAAGGAAGAAAAAAGGAAAAAGAAGAGGAAGAGGAAAAAAGGGGGAAAAAGAGGGAGAAGGAAAAAAAAGAGGGGGAGGGTTGGGGGAGGAGAGGGGGGGGAGAGGGAAGAGGAGAGAGGGGAAAGGGGGAGAGGGAGGAGGAGGAGAAGAAGAAGGGAAGAGGAAAGAGGAAGAAAGAGGAAAAAGGGGGAAAGGGAAAGGGGAAGGGGGGAGAGAAAACGAGGGCAGAGAGGAGAAGACATAGACATAACGTGAGATGAAAACATGAGACAAACAAACAAACAAACAAACGGAGAGAGTGCGAGAGACGGAGACCAAACCGAGAGGCAAAAAGGCGTCCACCGATGGCGCTCGTGTTACCCACTTCTTCGCCGAGTGCCATCCAGCTCGACCGGAGTGCCATTCGCCTCCTACGACGGCAATTAAGGTAATGCGAGTCATTTTTTTTCTCTCTCTATCTCCCCCTGTCTCTGTGTCTCTGTCTCTGCCTCTCTATCTCCCCCTGTCTCTGTGTCTCTGTCTATGCATCTCTATCTCCCCCTGTCTCTGTGTCTCTGTCTATGCATCTCTATCTCCCCCTGTTTTCTGGTCTCTGTTATACTCTCTATCTCCCCTGTTCTGTGTTTTCTTGTCTTGGCCCCTCTATCCCCCTGTCTCTGTGTCTCTGTCTATACATCTCTATTCCCCCGTCTCTGTGTCTCTGTCTCTGTCCTTATTCCCCTGTCTCTGTTTTCTCGTCTATCCTTTTCTAACTCCCTGTTCTGTGTCTCTGTCTATGCATCTCTATCTCCCCCTGTCTCTCTGTCTCTGTATCTGCACTTTTTTATTCACTCTCTTCCCACTCTTTTCCTTCCCTCTCTTCTCTCTCTCTCTCCCCACTTTTCTCTCTCTCTCCCCACTTTTCTCTCTCCTTTTTCTCTTTCTCCCTCTCTATTCTTGTTTTCTCTCTTTTTCAGTAATTAATGAGGTTTTTATGCCTTTTCTCTCTCTTCTCTTCTCTTCTCTTCCCTCTTTCTTTCTTTTCTCTTTATCTCTTTTCCCCTCTCTTTCCCTCTCCCTCTCTTCTCTCTCTTCAGTAATTAATTGTGAATTTTTGTATGCCTCTTTCTCTTTTTTCTTCTCTTCCTTTCTCTCTTCCCCTTTTTCCTCTTCCCTTCCCTCTCCCTCTCCTTTCCCTCTCCTTTTTTCCCCTTCCTCTTCCTCTCCCTCTTCATTAATTAATGTGATTTTTTGTATGCCTGAGGGGCGTCTTCACACCTAAACCTTAGTGTAGGAGGATTTTACGCCCTCCAGCAAAAACAAAAGGAGAAATTGAAAATAAAACTAAAGGTATTAAAATATAAATTTTTTTTTTTCGTTACACCCCATGCTAGGGATAAATGATATAAACATCTTAAATAAAGCTATATTTTCTCTACGTGTCTATATTTTATATTTTTTTTCATTTTTATCTTTATTTTGTACACACGCACACACAACACACACACACACACACACACACACACACACACACACACAACACACACAACAGACACACACACAAAAAACAAACACACTATATATTATTCATATCTATTTTTCAGATAGGGAATATATATATATATAAATATATATATGTTGCATGTATGTATTTTATGTATGTTATGTATGTATGTATGTAGTATGTATGTATGTATGTATGTATGTATGTATGTTGTTGTATGTATGTATGTGTGTATATATATGTGTTTTTTATGTGTATATATATATGTGTAATTTATGTGTGTTGTTGTATATATATATATATATATATATATATAAAATCGTGTGTGTGTGTGTGTGTGTGTGTGTGTGTGGTGTGTGGTTTTGTGTGTGTGTTGTGTTTTTTCTTGTTGATGTTTTGTGTGTGTGTATGTGTATTGTTGTGTATGTATATAATTATTATATATATATATAAAATTATATATATTATATATATATATACATACACAGACCATAGATGAATACGGGCCAGGAATGCGCTCCCTCGCGCCCCGCCGCCAAGACCCCCGAGCTGACAGCCAGCCTGGCGATTTCGCTATGCTTTACAAGGGCGAGTTGACAGCGTTGCAGAAGCTTTCATTCACCGATCAATCTCCACGAGATCGGTCACGTCGCCAGCTGAGCGAAGGAGCATTTGCAGTCTACCTTGTACTATACAGGGCGTGGGGGAGAGATAAAAGGAGGAGAAGGGGGAAGATGGTGGGGGGGAAGAAGAGGAGGAGGGGGTGGGGGAGGAGGATGAAGAGGAAGAGGAAGAGGGGGGGAGGGGAGGGAGGGGAGGGAGGTGGGGGAGGGAGGTAGGAGGAGGAAGGGGGGGAGGGAGGAGGAGGAGGAGGAGGAGGAGGGAGGTGGGGGGAGGATAAAGGGGAAGAGAAAGAGGATGGGGGGGAGGAAGGGAGGAGGAGGGAGGTGGGGGGAGGGGGAGGAGGAGGGAGGAGGTAGGAGGAGGGAGGGAGGAGGAGGAAGGAGGAGGAGGAGGAGGAAGAAGAGGTGGAGAGAGGGGGAGATGGGGAGTAGAAGATGTAGGAAGAACGGGATGGAGGGAAGACAGATAAGAGGTAGGGATAAATAAGAAAAAAAACGAGAAAAAAAAACACCCACAAAGCTACAGACAGACAGATAGAGAAACAGAGAGACAGACAGACAAACAAACAGATAGAGAAACAAACACACAGACAAACAGAGAAAGACAGACAGACAAACAAACATATAGAGAAACAAACACACAGACAGACAGAAAAACAGCCAATCAAACAAACAAACAAACACAGAGACCGCCAACAGCCCCAAAGAGAGGCAACAGACCCGCCAGCAGGCCAGCCACGGGAGGCACAAAACAATTCTTCACAAAAGGCGTTGTTGCGCAGCTCGGAAACCTTTAACAAAGCAAAACAGAGCCGATGGTGGATAAAGTATTACCCGTTTCCGTGTTCACTTACGTGTTTTTTGTTCGTGTTAAGTCAAGTATTTTCAAGTTAACTGAAGTTTAAGTTCCGCGTGAAGTTAAATATTTTTACGTTAATTAAAGTTCCGTGTTAACTTAAATGTTTTTTAAATGTGTTCCCGGGTTTTTTGTTTTAAATTAAGGGCAAGTCATGTTCCCTTTTTTAAATTAAACATTTTTACATTAAGTTCCGTGTTAAGTTAAATGTTTTTGTTCCGTGTTAAGTGGGTCCCCTGTTCTTCGCGCCAAGAAAAAAGGGGGCTTTGGGGGGGGGGCGGGGGTCTTAAAATTGATAAATAAAAGGCCCCGTGTCCTTTGCGTTAACTTTTATTACTAGATAAAAAAAAACTGGGGGGGGGGGGGGTGATGAGAGGGATGGGAGAGAAGGAAGAGGGAGAAGGGGGAAGAGGGAGGAGGAGGGGAGGAGGAGGAGGAGGAGGAGGAGGGGGGAGGAGGAGGAGGAGGAGGGAGGGGAGTGGGAAAAGGGGATGGGGGGAGGGAGAGAAAAAGAAGAAAGAGAGAGAGAGAGAGTGAGAGAGTGTAACTAAAGAGAAAGAGTGACGAAAAAGAAAGACAGTAACGAAAGAAAACACACACAGAAGTGAGAGAGAGAGAGAGAGAGATGAGAGAAGAGAGAGGAGAGAAGAAAAGAGAGAAGGAGAGGGGGAGAGAGAGGAGAGAGAGAGAGAGAGATGAGAGAGATGTGATGATGAGCTTGAGGGAAAGGGGATGAGAGGGAATTGAGGCGAGGAAGGAGAGAGAGAGAGAGGGGAGGGAGAAAGAGGGGAGAGAGGAGAGAGGGAGAGAGAAGGAGAGAGAGGGAGAGAGGGAAAGGGGAGAGAGAAGAGAGAGGACTGGAGAAAAGAAGAGAGGAAGAGAGATGAGAGAGAGAGAGAGAGTGAGACGAGGGGTGTTTTGAGAGAGAGATGGGAGAGGGAGGAGAGAGAGAGAGAAGTTGGAAGAGAGAGGAGGAGAGAAGGGTGAGAGAGAGAAGGAGAGAGAGAGAAAAGGAGAGAGAGAGAGGAGAGAGAGAGAGAAGGGAAGAGAGAGAGAGAGAGAGCAGAGACTGGAGAGAGGTGAGGGACGTCTTGAGAGAGAGAAGAGGAGAGAGGAGAGAGAGAGAAGAAAACGACGAGATTTGAGAGGAGAGAAGAGAGAAGGAAGAGAGAGAAGGAGGGGGAAGGAGAGAAGGTTGAGAGAGAGGAGGATGAGAGGATGAGAGATGATGAGAGATGAGAGAGGAGAGGAGGGGAGAGAGGGGAGAGAGAGAGAGAGAGAGAAAGAGAGGGGGGGGGGGAAAGAGATGGAAGAGAGAGGATGGAGAGAGAGAAGGAGAGAGAAGAAGGAGAGAGAGAGAGAGGGAGAGAGAGAAGAGAGAGAGAGGAGAGAGAGAGAGGAGAGGAGAGAGAGAGAGTAGAGAGAGAGGAGAGGAGAGAGAAAGAGGACGAGAGAAAGGAAAGAGAGAAAGAGAGAGAGCATGGAGAGGGGAGATGGAAATAGAGAGAGATGGAATGAAAAGGAAGGAGAGGAGAGAAAGGAGGGGAGAGAAGGGAGAGAGAGAAGGATGAGAGAGAGAAGAGATAAGCGGGGATGAGAGAGGAGAGCGAGATTGGGGGGAGAGAGAGAGGGGAGAGGGGAACCCGACACTTATTGACAGGGCCATCTCCTCACACAAAGGGACTGTCAAATAGAAAGCAAATTCGAGAATAAACAAGGAACCAAACGAAGAAGAGATAGAAAACAGAGTAAAAAAGCGCCTCGTGCAGCCAGCGCCGCCCGCGTTCCCTCTGGAGTCTAGTTGCGGCCGCCCACGTCAACTCATCATGCCTCCGCCCGCTGCCCTTCCCATTTTCCTTTCGAGGCTCTCGTTTTTCCCTCCTCCTATTCTCCTTCTTTTCTATCCCTTCCCTCATTTGCTCTACTTCCTCCCTCCTTTCTGCGCTCTTTTCACCTTCCCTCACTCTCTTTCCTTTTCCTCCTTTCCGTCTTCCTCCTCTTCCTCCTCCATTCTCCCTTCCTCTTCTTCCCACTAGGAAGCCAGGGCGTAACACACTATACCCTCCTCCCCCCCTTTTCCCCCCCCCTTTACCCCGCTCCCCCCCCCCCTTTTCCCGCAACCCCCCCCTCCTTACCCGCCACCCCCTCGTTTTGATGGGCTGACGGGCTAATATTCCTCGTGACGCCAACGCCGCCCCTACCCCTGCCCCGCCCTTTTCCCTTTTCCTCATCCCTGCCTTTTTCCCCCCTTTCCTTCTCCCCTCCTCTCCTGCTCCCCATCCCCTTCCCCTTCTCCCATTACCCCCCCTACTCCCCCCTCTTCCCTCTCGCTTAAGCCTTCCCCTCCCCCCCCCCTTTCCTACCTAACCCTTTTCCCCAGCTACCCTCTTCCTCTCCTTCTACGTCTTCTTCCCCTTCCTTCTCCTCCATACCCCCCCTCATTGTTCTCCCACCTTCTCTTCCCTTCTCCTCCCTCCGTGTCTCCCACTTCTCCTCCCCTTCTCTCCCTCCCTGTCTCCACCTTCTCCCCCCCCCTTCTCCCCGTGGGTTTTCCAACCTTCTCCCTCCCCCCCCCCCTCCTCCACCCAATCGTCTGCCCCCCGTCTAGACGTCATCATCGGAGAGCCACGTAAAAACAGGGTACGTGGAGAACCCCCTCCCCCCACCCTCACACTCCTCCCTCATTCTCCCTCGTCCCTTCCTCCTCCCCTGTCCCCTTCCTTCTCACACCTTTCTCCTTCTCCCCCCTCCCTTCCCATACCTCCCTCATTCTCTCCCATCCCTTCCCCCCTTCCTCCCTCATTCTCCCCTGTCCCTCCCCTTTCCTCCCACCCCTTTCTCCTTCTCTTCCCTCCCTCCCCCCTCCTTCCTTCTCTCCCCTTCCACCCACACCCCCATCATTCTCTCCCTTCCCTTCCCCCCCTCCTTCATCCTCTCCCTCCCCCCCTCACAGACCTCCACCATCCCCCCCCCCCACCCCATCCTTCCCCCGCGAGCACAGGCAGGACAAGAGACAGAGAGAAACGCGAAGAAATAATACAGAAAGAGAAGAGAAAGAAATACAAGGACATGAGAGGGGAATAAAGGGAAGGTAAAATAAGGCAGATGTTAAAGAGGGCATAAAGAAATGAGAGAAGGACAAAGAAGAGGAGAATGGGAACATGATAAGAGAAGAATAAAACAAGGGAACTAAACAATCTAAAAAAAAAAAAAATAATAAATGAGATGAAAAACAGAATAACAGAAGCATAAAAGAGCGAAAAGGGAGACGGGCGAAACTAAATAAAAATGGATTACGAGGATTAGAGAAACAAATACGGAGTGAACAAAGTGGAACAAAGACAAAAACAAACACAAAACAAAAAATATATATAAAAAATCTAGTTCAATGAAACAGAAAACAAAAAAATAACATTAATAAAAAACACAAGAACACAGAAACAAAACAAAACATAAAATAGGAAATTCAACATAACAGAAACACGAAAAACAAGGAAAATACAAACCAAACAATCACGGAGGTTAACAAAGATACTGAACATCTCAAGGAATGAAACAAAGACACAAACAAAAACACAAGAAAAAAACTAAGACACGCGGAGAAGAAGACGACACAGAGATAGCTAACAAAGAAACAGAAAGATGGACAAAAAACAAACTAAGGAACAAGGGCAGGCGAACAAAGACACAGATCGACAAAGAGATGCCTACGAGGATAAAATAAGATTATAAAAAACTGAGACAAAAGAGTAGAAGCTGAAATACTGAAACAAAGACAGAGGAGGAACGAAAAAAAATAAAAAATAAAAAAATAAAGACACAGAGGGAAAACCATCAAAGAAACAATAAACAAAGACAGAGGGAAAATACAAAATAAACAAATACATATGTTGGAAAGAAAAACAAATAAATAAAGGCACAAAAGGGAAAGCAACAAACAAATAAACACAGCTGGGAGAGAAAACACACAAATAAACAACCACACACAAGGGAGAGTAAGAAAACAAAACAAAGACAGAAGAGGAGAGCAAGAACAAAGAAACGAAGCGACTCGAGGGGAAAGCAACAAAGACACACGAGATAGCAAGGACGGAGACACAACAAAAACACTTTCGTTCATTTTTCTTTATTTTCCCTCCCACTGTCTTTCCTTTTCATTCTTTTCATTTCCCTCTCACTGTCTCCCATTTTTCTTCTTTTCCTTTCCCTCCCGCTGTCTATCATTTTCCTTATTTCTATATATTTTTTTATTCTAGTTTTTCGTTCCCTCTCACTGTCTTCCATTCTTTTTTTGTATATATATATTTTTTTCTTCCTTCCTTTCCCCTCTCTTCCATTTTCCTTCTTCACACTTTAAGAAAATAAACGCAAATCTGGACAATAAAATAAATCCATATATCTTTCTTCACCTAAACGCATCTAATAAATTCAAAAATAAAAGATCAAGCAATTTAAAAAATATTAAAATATATAATTGCTTTCAGAATCAAGAGAATAATAATTTATTCACTTTGAGATTTAATCACACAAAATTTACATATTAGAGTAAAAAAAAAAAAATCAACGAACGACGAAAAATTGATCTACAAATTCGAAATCCATCAATATACAAACAAAATATAAATACTGAAGACAAAGAAAACAATAACAGAAAAACATAAACAGCAAGTGAGAAAGACACACACAAGCATATCTTTCGCGGGATCTTAATTAAAGAAGACACAAGCACAAAACGAAAATAAATTCGATAAGGTCGTCTATTTTGATTCGTGTCAATTTTTTTTTTCTTTGCATTTTTTTCCACGATTATCTAACAGCAAGAAAGGACTCCATCTCGGTGATTATGAATTATCGTACAGTTGTGTATATGTATCTGTAAATACGTAAATAAAAGGTATTATTTCTATATATACACACAATTGCATCTTGTGATTTGTGTGTGTGGCAGATGATATTCGGTTGACGTCGAAATACAGACAGACTTTCAAGTGAAGTTGCAATACGTAAACAAATTTGACAAAGATAACAAAGGAACCTTAGGAAAAAAAAAAAAATCAAACACACGAATCGCTCTTTTTTGCCAAGTTTTTCTCTCTCTCTTTCTCTCTGTCTCTCTCTCTCTCTTCCTCTCCTCTTCGTCCACTCAATTTTACCTTTCTCCCTCTCTCTTTCTCCCTCTCCACCTCTTTCTCCTTTCCTCTCCCTCTTTCTCTTGTCCACACCTTTTCGCCTTCTCCCTCTATTCTATCCTTCTTATTATCTCCCTCTCTCCCCCCTCTCTCTCCTTCTCTTTCTCTTTCTCTTTCTCTTTTCTTTCTCTTTCCCCTCCCCTCTCTCCCTCCCTCCCTCCCTCTCTCTCTCCCTCCCTCTTTCTCTCTCTATTTCCCAGTTTCTTCCTCTTTTCTCGCCTCCTACTGTAGTAGCGTCGAGGGGGACCGTTTTTCGGTCGTGACGCAAGTGTATTTAGAGAGTCAGCGTAACAAATTCCCTTTTCGAGAAACAGAGGAAGGGGGCAGGGGATAGGGGGGAGGGGGACGGGGTTAGGGGGAGAGGAGGGGCAGGAGGAGGAGGAGGCGGGAGGGGGAGGGGGAAAAGGGGGGAAAAGGGGATAGGGGGAGAGGAGGCAGGGAGGGAGGGGGGGAGGGGGGAAGGGAAAAGGGAAAAAGGGGATAGGGGGAGGAGGGGAGGGGAAGGGGGAGAGGGGGGGAGAAAAAGGGAAAAATAAAAAAAAAAAGAACTTGAAGTTTTTAAAAAGAACAAAAGAAGAAATAGAAAAAATTTAAAAATAAAAAAAAAAGAGGTATTTTGAAAGTTGCCCAAAGAACAAAAGGAGGAAAAAAAAAAAAATAAATAAAAAATGAAATGGGAAAA
>NC_061819.1:36743977-36746477 GCF_019202785.1 Penaeus chinensis
ACAATAACAACAACAACAACCACAACAAAAACATCAATATTGAAGGTGGTAAGAATAAGATTTATAATAACAACAATAACACCAAACAATCACAACAAAAACATCAATATTGAAGGTGGTAAGAATAAGATTTATAATAACACCAATAACAACAACAACCACAACAAAAACATCAATATTAAAGATGGTAAGAATAAGAATGATAATATTAATAATAACAATACCAATGGTAATAATAACGACAGATGAATCAATCAATAATACTAATGAAGAGAATAATGAACCGAAATACCAACCATAATAATAATCTGTAATGCAAATAATGATGATAATAACATGAAATAATGATGATAATGATAATGACAACATCAACAATAATGATAAATAACAACACCAATTATGACAACGATGATGTGCCGATCCGATCAAAACCAGAAACATATCAATAAGTAGGAAGTCCGCTATCTATCTATCTAAAAAAAAAGTGCAGCCGGACAGATAGACAAACGGACAGACAGACAGATATATAGACAAACAGACAAACAACCAGATATACAGACAAACAGACAGATAGATGGATAGACAGATAGACAGACAGACAGACAGACAGCCAGACAGATAAACAGCCAGACAGAGAGATAAACAGCCAGACAGACAGACAGACAGACAAAAACCTACAGACAAAAAAAAACTTGCACCAAAGCAAACCCATTTAATCGACAACTTCAAAGTTAATAATGGCTTGACATGAAGAGCGACGTGTGCGTGCATCGAAGGGTAAGCCAAGGTTGTTCCCATTAAAAAAAAAAAAAAAAGGAAAACTGATAATGACAACGTGAATTTTTAAAAAAGGGGAAAAGGGAAAAATTTATGACGAAATGAAAATTAAAAGAAAATGGAAAAGGACAAGTGATAATGAGAATGAAAATAAAAGAAAGGAAATGAGAATGAGAATAAATAAAAAAAAAAAGGAAATGATAATGAGAATGAGAATAAAAAAAAATTAAAAGGGAATAACGATGTGTGAAATAAAAATACAAAGCAAGCACGTAAAGACACAAAAACAAATAGAAAAGAAATAAAAGAAGCAAAAGGAGAGAAAAAAAAAAATCACACTTCCAATTTCGTAAAAGGCAACACTTAAAAAAAAAAAAAAAAAAAAAAAATCAAAAATATTGCGACGATTATAAAACACAAACGTCTTTAATTCCTCTCTTATCACGTCTTCGAGGAGCAAAACCTACAAAAAGCTTTAATTAAAAAATATATATAAAAAATATAAAAGAATGTATAATGAAAAGTCCAAAAATCACACACACAAAAAATAATAAATTCAATTTTTTTATTGGGTTGAGTGTATCGCAAAAATAAAATGATAAAACAAACACAACATAAAGGATACGAGGAGGAGGAGGAAGACGAATAGAGGGAATAGAATAAAGAAGAGGAGAGGGAGTAGGAGGAAGAGAAACAGAGAGAGAAAGAGGAAAAGGAAGAAGAAGGAAAAAAAGAGCATGTAAACAAATCGGACATAATGCAAATTCTGTTGCTCCTCCCCCCCCCTTCACCAACTCAGCATCCGCATCTCCATCTCTCCGATATCACAGCATCACGAACACGCACCTTCTCCCCTCCCTCCCTCCCTCCCTCCCCTCCAGTCCCTCTCATCTCTACCCCTTCCCTCCTTCCCTTTCCTCTCATCTCTCACCACCTACCTCCTCCTTCCTCCCCCCCCCTTTCCCTCCTTCCCCTCCCTCCCCTCCTCCGTCCTCCCCTGCCTCCCCTCCTCCGTCCTCCCCCCCCACTTCCCTCTTCTCCCTCCACCCTCCCCCCACTTCCCTCCTCCGTCCTCCCCCCCCCACTTCCCTCCTCCGTCCTCCCCCCCCACTTCCCTCCTCCGTCCTCCCCCCCCCCACTTCCCTCCTCCGTCCTCCCCCCCCACTTCCCTCCTCCGTCCTCCCCCCCCACTTCCCTCCTCCGTCCTTCCCCCCACTTCCCTTCTCCGTCCTCCCCCCCACTTCCCTCTTATCCCTCCGCCCTCCCCCCCCTCCCTCCTTCCCCCTCCCCTCCCTCCCCTTCCCCGTTCCCCCACGTCCCTCCTTCTCCCTCCGTCCTCCTCTCACTCCCCTCCTCTGTCCTCCCCTTTCCCTCTTCTCCCTTCGTCCTCCCCTTCCCCCTCCTTCCCCCCACTCCCTCCCCCTCCCCCTCCCTCCCCTCCTTCCCCACTCCCTCCTTCCCCCTCCCCCAAACATCTGCACCTCGATCTCCCCAATATCAAACCACCCCGAACGCACACGTTAAAAAAAAAATGTGCCTACGAAGGGAAGAAGCGTATCACGGAGAGGTCACGACGGGGTCATCACGATCCCTTGACCTCTGACCTCTGACCTTTCTTCTTGCAACAGGGCTGAGGTATGGACTGGGGGAGGGAAAGGGGGGGGGGGGGGGGCGGGGGTCGAGGTCGGACCATTCGTCTTCATTGATAAAGTACAAGAAGAGG
>NC_061819.1:36751477-36761477 GCF_019202785.1 Penaeus chinensis
AACATCCTAAAAAGCTCAAGCACACAAAAGCATTGCCTCAAGAACTTTAATGACAGAAAGCAATCTTGTGAGAATATAAACTGGGGACTAATGCACCATTACCGTCGACAAACACACAAAATTACACAGACAGACAGACATGCATGCGCACACACATACACACACACATACACACACATACAAGCATGCGCGCACACACACACACACCTACACACACACCTACACACACACACACACACACACACACAAACACACACACACACACACACACACACACACACACACACACACACACACACACACACACACACACACGGACTGCTGAGAAACTTACCACCAAAGCGCGATTTAATTTCACCAGACCCAAAATATATTATCCAAAAAAAGCACATCATACAATCAATCACAAACAAACCGAAAACCTCTCATAAAAAAAACCACAGAGCCACGACCGACGACGACCTTATCGCAGAACACAATCAAACATTAATTCGATTGTTTACTTTGATAAGCTCGTTAGAAGACCGACCATGGACCTTATTGGCACAGCTGGCAGACGAAATAAATCAAGAGCTCGCAATAAAAGGCACAATACAGACACAATCAAGCAAGAATTTACCGACAGGAGGCGATGCTGGGAGAATCAGACGGAGATTTAACACAAGACCTGCCACTGACAGACCAGGATGAGCCGGCAGAAAATCAAAGCAAAAAGACCGCCTTTACAATAGATATAAACATAAATACAAATACAAATATATATATACATACATACATATATATACATACACATACTCATACATACACATACACATACACACACACACACACACACACACACAAATATATAAATATAAATATATATATATATATATATATATATATATATATATCACACACCAAATGAGACCTAAACCGCACCAGCAACTCACACAGAGACCCCCAAGCCCGGCCCTCCCCAAGCCCTCCCCCCCTCCTCACTCCCCCCCCTTCCCCCCCCACAGATCCAGCATATAACTCAAACTACAACATAACGAGCGGACTTTCAACGCACTGAAAGCACAAGCACTGGTTCTCCTTATCCGTTTAGACGTATGAATGCAGGCAGCGGACCACGTCACCGCCCAAGCGCCCAGTGTGTCTAGACGTGTGAACTTACAAAGTAATAATTTTTTTCCCACCACCAGGCAGACGCCGAGATAATCCGGATAAACTCGTAAAATGGATAAAGAGATGGATAGACGGGACATAGAAGTGAGTAAATAAGAAGATAAAATAATCAAATAAATACATTAAAAAAAAAAAAAACAATAACACACACGTACGCACATACATAAACAAACAACAAAACAACTTTCACTTTCCCCCTCCCACCCCCCAAATTAAAACAAATAAAAACAAAAACAATCATTCCAACAAAAAAAACTCATCCCATCCACACGTACATGTAAGAAAACACGTACGTCCACCTTCGTCCGTGAAAAGGCCCGGGCTCGGCGAATATTTCAGCGCGGAAGACCCAAGCCAAGCACAGGGCACGACATCTTACAAGCGCCTGCATCAGGAAGTCCTACAAAATCCTTAAGACACGGGACCAACAGTCACAGCAAAAACAAATGGCAAAAAAAAAAAAAAAAAGGAAAAAAAAAATCCGAAGTGAAATTAGATTTGAAATGAAAGAAAGTAAGAAAGAAAGAAAGGGAAAAAAAAAAGCTGAGGCAGTGCTGACGTTTTTGTTTTGCGTTTATTTTTTTTTTTTTTTATTTTTTTTTTTTTGGGGTGGTGATGGTGGGGGGTGAGGAATAGATAATCCCGAACTGAATAACTTAATACTATAGACACATCGCGATATATATTACACTAGATCACTATTATTACAAACAAAAACCACTAACAGGCTAATAATAATAATAATAATAATAATAATAATGATAATGATAATAATAATAACAATAATAATAATTACTGCTATTATAATGAATATCATATAATTATTGTTGCCATTATTTCTTTTATTTCCATTACTATCATTGTTATTAGTATTATAATCTTCATCTTTATCCATAACATGATCATCATATCATGATCATTATTATATTGATGATGATGAAGATGAAAATGAAGATGAAGATGAAGATGAAGATGAAGATGAAGATGAAGATGAAGATGAAGATGAAGATGAAGATGATGATGATGATGATGATGATGATGATGATGATGATGATGATGATGATGATGATGATGATGATGATGATGATGATAATGATAATGATAATGATGATGATGATGAAGATGAAGATGATGATGATGATGATGATGATGATGATGATGATGATGATGAAGATGAAGATGAAGATGAAGATGATGATGATGATGATGATAATGATGATGAAGATGAAGATGAAGATGAAGATGAAGATGATGATGATGATGATGATGATGAGGAAGAGGATAACAATAACAACAATAAAAGTAATAATAATAATAATAACAGTAATAAAACGAATCATGATGCACCAAAATAATAAATCACATATTACGAATAAGCTTATTTTCCTTCGCCCTTCAAAAGGAAAGAAAGAAAAGAAGAAAGAAAGGAAGGAAGAAACAAGGAAAGAGAATGACAGAAAGAACAAAGAAAGAAACAAAGGTAGAAATAAAAAATAAAAAAATAAAAAGAAAGAAAGAAAAGAAGAAAGAAAGGAAGGAAGAAACGAGGAAAGAAAATGACAGAAAGAACAAAGAAAGAAACAAAGGTAGAAAGAAAAAATAAAAAAAAGAAAGAAAGAAAGAGAGAGAGAAAAAAATAAAACACGCACCTCAACTCAAACTCAACATCATGCAACATAATTATTAGGGTCTTTTATACCCCCCCCACCGTTCCCCCACCTCCTACCCCTACCCTATCCCCTCCCTCCCTCCAACCCTATCCCCACCCCTACCCCTACCCTATCCCCCTCCCTCCCCGCCTTTCCCCACCCCTACCCCTACCCTATCCCCCTCCCTCCCTCCCTTTCCCACCCCCACCCCTACCCTATCCCCCTCCCTCCCCCCCTTGCCCCACCCCACCCCTTACCCCTACCCTACCCCCCTCCCTTCCCCCCCTATCCTCATGCACACAAACACAGGCGCCCAAATGTGTTGCATGGAAGCCTGACTCACGCCGCCATAATGGAGGGTCATGCACCAGGACCTCTGCATGGCCCTCGCCTGTGTCAAGTGGAGGCGAGGGGGGGAGGAGGGGGTGGTGGGGGATGGGGGGAGGAGGGTGATGGCGGGGGAGATGGAGGAGGAGGTAGGGGGAGGGGAGGGGGAGGAGGTAGGGGAGAGGGAGAAGGGAGAGGGGGGTAGGGAGAGGGGGGAGGGGAGGAGGTAGGAGAGGGGGAGAGGGAGGAGGAGGTGATAGTGCTGAATGGGGGGAAGGAGGGTGATGGTGGGGGAGATGGAGGAGGAGATAGGGGGGGGAGGGGGAGGGTAGGGGGAGGGGGAGGTAGGGGGAGGGGGAGAGGGAGGAGGATGTAAGGGGAGGTGGGAGAGGGAAGAGGAGGTAGTGGGAGGGGGAGGGGGAGGGGGAGGGGGATGAGGTAGGGAAGATGAGCTGGTGGTGGTGGGAGAAGGGGAGAGGGAAGAGAAGATGGGAGGAGGTGGGGAAAGAGAGAGGAGGAGGAAGGGGAGGAGAATGAGAATATGAGGAGAAGGAGAAATATGGGGAGATAAAAAAAAAAAAAAAAAAAGTAGACTAAAAAAATGATAAGGAAGGTGAGGATGATGAAGCAGAAAAGACGAAAATGAGTGTACAAGAAGGAGGAAGACGCACAGAAGAAAAATAAAGAAGAAATAAGCAAAAACCGAATACCCGAAACAGACGAGAAGAGAAGAGAAGAGAAGAGAAGAGAAGAGACGAGAAGAGAGAAGAGAAAAGAACAGACAAGAAGAGAACAAAAACTACAAGAAGAGAAAAGACGAAAGGCGAAGAGAAGACGAGACGAGAAGAGAGAAGAGAACAGCAAAGACAAGAAGAGAAAAGAAGAGAAGACGAGAAGAGAAGAGAGAAGAAAAACAAAGCAAAGCGAAAGCGAGAGGAAGAGCTGATCTCAACTCTTATTTATCAATTCGGCGGAAATAATCGCGCGAGACACGGACGCCCTAAATTGGATAACAAGGGCGGCCGAAAAAGGGCGTGCGGGCGGGCGTGCGGGCGGGCGTGCGGGCGTGCGTGCGTGCGGGCGGGCGGGCGGGCGGGCGTGCGGGCGGGCGGACCATCGTCATCGTCTCTTCTCGTGATCGCGTCGGCGCCTTCAATACCCAGAATTATACGTCAATATATATATATTAGATAAATATATATATATAAATATTCTTTCATTTATCAATTATTTTCTATGTATTTAATTTCCTCTTCTGATTTTTTGGATGATCATTGTCTATGTATTTTGTTTTCTTTCGTGTGAATCTATTATTACTTTTTTTTTTTAGTATCTTGTATAAGAACAATATATAGCTGCTAATAATGCTGGTGGTGATGATGATGATGATGATGATGATGATGATGATGATGATGATGATGATGATGATGATGATGATGATGATGATGATGATGATGATGATGTCAGTCAGTCTTTCTGTTTGTCTATCTGTCTGCAAACAAACACGCGCCCGCACACACACACACACACACACACACACTCCTTCTCACACATAAACAGATGCAAACACACAAACACACAGATACTCACAAGCAAACAAACACACACACAAGCAAACAACAACACAGAGAACCGAGCTACCGCGAAACAAATGAAGTCATCATTCCGTCATCGCCCAATTAACTAATAATAATCCGACCTCTTTATCTGCGGGCAAGAAGGGCTTAACCGCCACACGCACTCTCCCCCCTCATGATGCAAACAGTGCCACAGTGCCACGGTGCCAACCTTTTGTTACCGGGACAACAGCGGTGCCAGTCAACCAGCCTTTTGTTGTCAAGACGTAAGTAGTTGTCATTGGTGCCGCAAAGGTGCCAAGTACTCATCTGACTTATCGTGGTGGCATCTTTCTTTCTTTCTCTTTCTCTTTCTCTTTCTTTCTTTCTTCCTCCCTCTCCCTCCCCCTTTCTCCCTCTACCTCTATCTCTTCCTCTCCCTCTCCCTCTCCCTCTCCCTCTCCCTCTCCCTCTCCCTCTCCCTCTCCCTCTACCTCTACCTCTTCCTCTTCCTCTTCCTCTTCCTCTTCCTCTTCCTCTTCCTCTTCCTCTTCCTCTTCCTCTTCCTCTCCCTCTCCCTCTCCCTCTCCCTCTCCCTCTCCCTCTCCCTCTGTGTGTGTGTGTGTGTGTGTGTGTGTGTGTGTGTGTGTGTGTGTGTGTGTGTGTGTGTGTGTGTGTGTGTGTGTGTGTGTGTGCGTGTGCGTGTGCGTGTGCGTGTGCGTGTGCGTGTGCGTGTGCGCGCGCGTGTGCGTGTGCGTGTGCGTGTGCGTGTGCATGTGTGTGTATGTGTGTGTGTATGTGTATGTGTATGTGTGTGCGTATGTATGTGTGTGTGTATGTGTGTGCGTATGTATGTGTGTGTGTCTGTGTGTCTCATTCTACACGCGCGTGCCAATTTTTTGTGTCTCTGTGACTCCAATGCCAAAGATTCCCGTGCACTGACTATGACGATAACAAGAACAAGAACAAGAACAAGAACAATAACTACTACTACTACTACTACTAAACTGCTACTCATAAAAATAATAATAACAATAACAGTGATGATAATGATTGATAACGATTAGACTCACAGTAATAACAATGACAATGATAATGATAATGGTAATGATGATGATAACAATAATAACAACAATAATAATAACAAAAAACAACAACATTAACAATAAGAATTAAAACTCACGATAACGCAAAAAAGCCACACAAATACAGCACGACACCAAGAGACAGAGCATGGCACCGAACCATCCCGCGTTACTCACGACCAAACCCTCGTGTGGCACCGGCCGCTGACACTCTACAGGTGGCACCGCCCGCCCTCCCTCGTTACTAGCGCTAGCAGTCATCCTGATTATGCTAATAGCACTAAGAAATGAGTCACGCTAGAGCGGCCCACGCTAGTCGCCTTGCTATAAATATATCACTTTAGATATATCACTCTATGGCACTTGGCACTCGGGCTACAGAGTGCCACTGGGGAGTCCACAAGCAAACATTATAAACGCTGTGAAGACTTCCGCATGGTGTGCGGGAATGATGCTGCTTGCATGCATAATCGCTTCTCAAGGCAACATGAGTAGTGGCGTGGGGTAAATTGAGTGAGTTGAGAGAGTTGAGTGAGTGAGTGAGTGAGTGAGTGAGTGAGTGAGTGAGTGAGTGAGTGAGTGAGTGGGTGAGTGAGTGAGTGAGTGAGTGAGTGAGTGGGTGAGTGAGTGAGTGAGTGAGTGAGCGAATGAGTGAGTGAGTAGGCGGGAATGGGGACGGTGTTTGAGTAAATAAGTGAGTGAGTGAGATCTAGAGCGCGTGAGTGAAAGTGAGAATAAAAATAAAGAGTAGGAGTGAGAGTGAGTGTGAAAGTAAGAATAAGAAAAAGAAAAAGAAAAAGAATAAGAATAAGAATGAGAGTGAGCAACAGGTATGCGAGTATGAACGTGAGCGTGTGAGCAGGTGCTGGCTTGCACATATGAATGAATCTGCGCGAGGCTTTATTCCCCGTCTCCTTCCGCAGGCATCTGAGCCATGAAGCACAGAGCCAGCATCAAGCTCCAGCTCACATTTACGACCCTGGCGCAGTGGCTCCCTACACTGGGCCAAGGTCAGGCAAAGACCAAACGCATACTAAGTAGAGGGGAAGCACAGACCAAGCGAAGACCAAACAGAGAGCAAGCACAGACCAAGGGAAGACCAAGCAGAGAGGAAGCACAGACCAAGCGAAGACCAAACAGAGAGCAAGAACAGACTAAAGGAAGACCAAGCAATGGGCAAGCACAGACCAAGGAAAGACCAAAGGCAGACCAAACGTAGACAGAACGCAGACCAAGCACAGACCAATCCAGCCCAATTCCGGATCAAACAGAGACCTAAAACAGACCAAGCAGATCAGAGAAAGAGGAAGTGCCAAACCCCTGTTGATCAAAGGCCCTTCCCCAGGGGCACCCTATAACCCCTCCCCCCTCTTTCATATTCCCCATCCTTCCCCCTCCCCCCTCCCCATCTCAAGTGTCTGACCCCACTTGACCCCGCCGGCGCAAGGTCACCCTCCGGCCCTGCTCCCCCGTGACCTCGTGACTCACCGGCCGACGCGGGGGAGGTCACGAGATAAGGAGGAAGGAACCTGCGCCTTTCGCTCGCGCTCGACCCGTCTCTCTCTTATCTCCCGCGAACACTCAAGACTTGATAATGCCCTCGGGTTAAGATATTTTAATCAGAATTCCCTTTTTTCTTTCTTTTTTCCTTTTTTCATAATCTCGTCTTAATCAGAATTCCCTTTTTTCTTTCTTTTTTCTTCTTTTTTTTTTGTATAATCTCGTTTTCGGTCAACACCCCGCACTCAATAGAGACGGAAGATAAATAATTATTCATTTAGAATTTGGTCTTTAAGGGAACTGAAGGTGTCTATCGGAATGAGATACACTGATCGATAGATAGATAGAGGTGGTGAGAGGGAGAAAGGGAGGAGAGAGAGAGAGAGAGAGAGAGAGAGAGAGAGAGAGAGAGAGAGAGAGAGAGAGAGAGAGAGAGAGAGAGAGAGAGAGAGAGAGAGAAAGAGAGAGTGAGAGAGGGGGGGGAGGAGGGGTGGAAGGGAAGCAGGCCAAGAAGGAGGGAGGAGGAAGGAGAGAGGGAGAGAGAAGGGAAGAGGGAGGGAGAAAAGGAGAGAGAGGAGGGAGGAAGGAAGAAAGGAAGGGCAAGATAAAGGATGAGAGAAGAAGAGAGGGGGGGGAGAGGGGGGGAGGGGGGGAGAGAGAAGGGGAGAGGGGGAGGGGGGAGAGAGAGGAGAGAGCGTGGGAGGGGGAGGGAGGGAGAGAGGGAGAGAGGAAGCGAGGGAGGGGAGAGTTTGTGAAAAAATTGTAAATATAAGCGAGTGTATCGCTAATAAGCGATCAGAATTATGTTGATTAAAATATGCGTATGTCTACCATTGTGAGTATGATAAGGTTATGATCTCTCTCTCTCTCTCTCTCTCTCTCACACACACACTCACACACACACACACACACACACACACACACACACACACACAACACACACACACACACACACACACACACACCGAAAAAAAAGAAAGAAACAAAATACGAACAGACAGACGGACGGACAAAAACACAGAAAGAAACAAAGAAAGACCGAGGCACAAAGACGAGACACAGAATAAAAAAAAAACAAGTGATCATATAATAAAAGACGAAAACACAAAAAACAAAAACAAAAGATGGAAAAAAAAGAGAGAATAAAAGAGAATAAAAGAGAATAACACAAAAACAAAAACAAAACAAAAACAAGACAGATCCCAGGCAACATCCATAAATATGTTTTGCTGCATCACCGAGTCGAATTAATGCATGGCCGCATGACTCAGTCCCTGCATGGCGGCGTCGCTGTGCATGACACTGAAAGATGCTGCGGGGTTGGGTGAGGGGGAGGAGGGAGGGAAGAGGAGAGTGGGGGGGAATGGGGAGAGGGAGGAGTGGGGGAATGGCGGAAGAGGGAATGAGTGGGGGGAGGGGAAGAAGAGTTAGGGGAGAAGAGAAGAGGGAGGGAGGGAGAGAGAGAAGAGGGAGGGAGGGAGAGAGAAAAGGGAAGAGGAGGGAGGGAGGGGGAGAGAAAAGGGGAGAAGAGGGAAGGAGGGGGGAGAAGAGAAGGGGAGAAGAGGAAGGGAGGGGGAGTGAATAGAAGAGGAGAAGAGGCAGGGAGGGGGAGAAAAGAGAAGGGGAGGGTGGAAGAGAAGAAGATGGAGGGAGAAAAGATAAGAGGTAGTGGGAGAGGAAGGGAGGAAGTGAGGGAGAGAAGAGGAGAAGAGGGGAGTGAGAGAGGAGTAGAAAGTGACAAGGATGAGGGTGGGGGGGGGGGAGCAGAGCAGGGAAAGAGGAGGAGAGAGGAGGGAGGTGCAAAGGGGGAAGAGAGGGGGGGCAAGAGGAAGGGGGAAAGAGAGGGGGGGGTGAAGGGGAGGGACAAGGAGGGTGTGTGAACGGCCGCATGTGACGCTACCCTTGCTAAACCCTGTCCCTTCCCCGGATGAAGATAATGAAGAGAAAGAGGAGGAGGGGGAAGAGGAGAGGAAGAAGCAAATAACACATAATAGAATTTAAAAAAAAAAACAAAAAAAAAAATGAGGAGAAGGAGAAGGGCGAAAAAATCGTCAATTTTCTCCATCTGTCATGCGCTCTCTTCCTCTCCTTCCGTTCGCTGCAATGGCAACTCATACTCTCTCTTTCTCTCGCGTACCCCATGCAACACTGTCTAGCCGAGACCCGCAGACAACCATGGGAGGAAATACCGAGTTTGAAAATTACGAAGAAAAAAAATATCAGTAAATTCAAAAGATCAAAAAAAAGTTATCAGAAAAAAAAAAACTTCGGAAATTAGGCAGCTGGCCGGTGTGAGTAATGAACATGGGGGGATGGGGGTGGGGGGAGGGGGGAGAGTAGCTTTCTCCCTTTTGAAAAGGTGAGGGGGAGACCGGTCGCGTGTGTGTGTGTGTGTGTGTGTGTGTGTGTGTGTGTGTGTGTGTGTGTGTGTGTGTGTGTGTGTGTGTGTGTGTGTGTGTGTGTGTGAATGAATGTGCAAAGGTGGGGAGCGAGGGAGCGAGGGAGGGAGGGAGGGAGGGAGGAAAGGAGCGAGGGAGGGAGGGAGGGAGGGAGGGAGGGAGGAAAGGAGCGAGGGAGGGAGGGAGGGAGGGAGGGAGCGAGGGAGGGAGGGAGTGAGGGTGAGGCAAAAGAAAGAAAAAAACAGAGAAAGAAAGAATTAGACATGCTCGGACATGTCACGGAAATGAACAAGTTAATAAAGTTCAAACGCATG
>NC_061819.1:36771477-36773977 GCF_019202785.1 Penaeus chinensis
CGTGCGTGCGTGCACGTGTGCGCGTCCGTGCGTGTTCATATGCGTCTGCGTGTGTATGTGTTTCCGTACATCTATTTACATATCTGCCTACACATGTACATACAAGTACACATGTACATACAAGTACACATGTACATACAAGTACACATGTACATGCTCGTTCCCTCTCCCTCCCAGTATCTCTGACCGCGCCTTCGTACCCACTCTAACCTCCCGCATATGCCTCGCACACAACACCCTACAGATATGAGCCGCGTCTCTGCTTGCAATATTCACCCTGTGCTTGCAACGCGGCACCCCCCCCCCCTCCCTCCCGCCCATTCGGAGTTCACGGGCGGCGCCACAATGCGCGGCACTCAGCGGGCAGAGAGAGAGAGAACTTTGCCTTTCACAGAGTGCCAAACATCTGGCACTGGGACCCGACTCAGTGCCACGATTGGGGATGAAAGAAACTTGTTCTCGCGGAATGGGCGGCGATTCGTCCCGATTGAATCTCTGGCCCTGACGCTTTGGGGAGGGGGGGTGAAGGAGGCGCTGGGGGGGGGGGGTGAAGGAGGTGATGGGGGGGTGAAGGAGGCGCTGGGGGGGTGAAGGATGCGATGGGGTGGGGGGCGAAGGAGGCGCTGGTGGGAGGGGGGGGGAGTTATGGTTCTACTCTCAGGCGTATTTATCTATCCATCCATCTATTTGCGTCTAACTCACGACTCCATTTTTCTATATCAAATCTTTTTATCTATCTACTACAGAATCGGGGCTCATCTATCTAACTTGCCGTTTATTTATTGGGAGCCGACTTTTGGAAATAAAAAAAAACAAAAAAAGGCGTGATTTTGTATTTTGGTTGATAATCATTAGATATATCGGGAAAATTCGAAATTTCGCGGGAACAATAGCTTCTTGTGATCAGCTGATCGCTCGCGGATTGCCAACTGCCATTATTTTATTCTTAAAACGTATGCAGCCCTGAGTAATTAACACCTACTGAGGCATGGAAGCTTATAATTACATCGGAGGAGGCAAGGAATTCCAAACGATTTAGCATATGGCTTTTTAACGCGTGCATGATCGCAACATTGTGCAATTTATATCAACATTCCCTCCACTTTGCGTGCGTCATTTGTTTCCCTTACCTCACGGATGCTCTATATTGAAGGGCGGAGGAAGGGGGGTGGGGGTGACTCACCATATACTGATCCCCCCCTTCCTCCCTCTCTCTCTCTCTCTCTCACTTTCTCTTTCTTTCTTTCTTTTCCTTCCCTTCCTCCCTCCTTCCCTCCCGCACCCCCCTCTTCCACAGTCCGGGAGGTAAGATATGACATCCCCTACCCTTCCCCCCCCCCTCCTTATCCACCAAAGGTAACACTATCGTTCGAGGGGAGCGGAGAGCTCGAAATGAGGGAGGGAGAGAAAGGAAAGGAAGGAAGGAAGGAAGGGAGGGAGGGAAGGAGAGGGAGAGAGGGAGGAGGGAAGGAGGGAAGGAGGGAGGAAGGGATGGTGGAGGGGAAGGAGGAGGGAAAGGAGGGACGGAGGGAGGAAAGAGAGAGAGAGAGAGAGAGAGAGAGAGAGAGAGAGAGAGAGAGAGAGAGAGAGAGAGAGAGAGAGAGAGAGAGAGAGAGAGAAAATGAAAGTGAAAATGAAAGTGAAAGAGAAAGAAAAAGAGAAAGAGAGAGAGAGGTCTGCCTACCAAATGCAACACAACTAGAAAATACAGGAGAGAGAGAAACAAGGAGAAAGGAGAAAAACGATAATCGCGAAACCATACAACTTCAGGAAGAAAGGACGAGACAGAACAGACATACGAGGGGGGGGGGGTCAGAGAAGTGGAGAGGGGGGGGGTCAGAGAAGTGGAGAGGGGGGGGGGTCAGAGAAGTGGAGAGGGGGGGGGAGAGGGGAGGGTGTAGGAAGGACACATGACGATAATGATGATGAGGAGGAAGATAATGATGCTGGAGGTGGTGGTGGTGGTGGTGGTGGTGGTAATGATGATAATGAAGCTTTATTTTTTATGATGAAGCATGATTTTTGATGATGGTATTGACGGTGATGGTGATGATAATGAAGTTTGATTTTTGATGATGATGATGATAATGAAGCTTTATTTTTTATGATGAAGCATGATTTTTGATGATGATGGTGGTGATGACGGTGATGGTGAAGATGATGATGATGATCAAAGTCAAATCAATCTACGGTGTTGAAACTATGGTAGAAAAACTTACAACGCCCAAACTACCTTTATCAACACTAATGATAATACATATAATACCATATGACAATGAAGATAATGTTGAACGATATGAAGTATAACGATGAATAATAATAATATTAAAACAACTCACCACAACCGAATGATTCTAATTCAACGAAATGAAAAGCAAATTTCGGAAGCCAATCTCGCGGCGGGCAATAATGAACATAGGCGGGTCTTGATTTCCAATAATTAAATTCACACGTCACTTGCTGCCTCGCGCTCGGCCTCCGCTGAATGCCGCTCTCGAGC
>NC_061819.1:36781477-36783977 GCF_019202785.1 Penaeus chinensis
CTAAGATGTTATACCAAAAGCAAGGCTCTCGGCATAACGTTTATTAAAGGGAATTTAAGTTCGTTTAGTCTCCCTTTCCTTCTTCTCTCTCTCTCACTCTCTCTCCCTCTCTCTCTCTCCCTCTCTCTCTCCCTCTCTCTCTCTCTCTCTCTCTCTCTCTCTCTCTCTCTCTCTCTCTCTCTCTCTCTCTCTCTCTCTCTCTCTCTCTCTCTCTCTCTCTCTCTCTCGTATCCTCTCTCGATCTCTACTCTTCCCCTTCCCCTTCCCCTTCCCCTTCCTCTCTCTCCCTCTCTCTCTCCCCATCCTCCTATCCCCATATCCCCCCTTCCCCTCCTCCTCCCTCCCTCCTCCCTCCCTCCTTCCCTCCCTCCCTCCCTCCCTCCCTCCCTCCCTCCCTCCCTCCCTCCCTCCCTCCCTCCCTCCCTCCCTTCCTCCCTCTCTCTCCCACACTCATGAACGAATCCTGAAAACCGGTTTCTGTCGGACATTGAACATAATAGACTAATTTTCTGCAAAAAAAAAAAAATAAATAAAAAAAAAAAAATAATAATAATAATAACAATAAATAAATAAAAAAGTGCCAACTCCTGAACCCAAATTCGGGAAAGGACGAGAAAAATATAACGCTCCCACACATGCACAACGTTGCTTGTTTATGAAAGCACTTGACGAGTTCGTGTGATATAAAAATTGTAATGTTTGTCTCTGTAGTTTCTATTTAAGCAATATCCATTTACGTCTATCTATCGAACTATCTATCTATCGATCTATATCAATCTATATCTCTATATTGACAGACAGATACATAGATGGGGTGAAGGATGGATGGATATAGATCGACAGATAGATAGAGAGATAGTTAACAATAAATACAGATAATAAAAGTAATTCCATACCCTATTTACATCAAATTTCATTACGCCCACATTTCGTTAAAATTTATCCACACACTCCAACACACAAAACCCGTTTCGTCTCACTATAAATTTAAGTCAACACTCTTGAGAAAATTCAATACTAATCTCAAACGAAGCCACTTCACTTCATCAAGCGGGAGTAACTACTAGAATAGAGCGGGTTTATTTGTCCGTTTGTCTGTCAGTTACTTTCTCTCTTTCTTTTTTTTTTTTTTGTTTCTATATCTCTCTCTGTCTTTTGATTTATCGTTTTCCGTTTTCCCTTCTTTCTAGTTCTGTCTGTCTGTCTGTCTGTCTGTCTGTCTGTCTGTCTGTCTGTCTGTCTGTCTGTCTGTCTGTCTGTCTGTCTGTCTGTCTGTCTCTCTCTCTCTCTCTCTCTAGCTATCTATTTCTCTCTCCCTCTCCCTCTCCCTCTCCCTCTCCCTCTCCCTCTCTTTCTCTCTTCTCTCTCTCTCTCTCCCTCCCTTCCGCACAATTTCCGCTACAAGTACATTAGACTTCATAATCTAAAAAAAAAGTTCTTTCTTCGCACATAATTACACACAAATTAACTCAAGTCCATTACTTCGACCCAGTACCCCCCCCCCCTCAAAAAAAAATAATGACAAATAAGTAAAATAAACAATTAACAAATAAATCTAACGCATTATCCCAACACAATCAATTACTTATACACTAATCAACACCCCCCCCCCTTTCTACACCCCCCCCCCCAACCGCTTCTGGACACAGAGATCCTAGAAAAATATTCCTCCTCTCCTCCCCTCCCCCCCCCACCATAGCTTCACTCAAAACTTTAAAACAAAAAATCACCTTTTACATCAAGTCATTCGTCACACTCCGCTGGTTTTGCAGACGTTAAGGGTCTGTTGCGCTGAGGAGAGGCTGGCTAACTTGGGAGAAAGTTCAAGTAGAGCACTAAGGTTATTGCTGCTGCTACTGTCTTCATTATGATAATTATTTATCAATCATAATCATTACTCCACCTCCTTCTCCTTTCTCCACCTACTTCTCCTTTCCCCTTCTCCTTCTCCTTCTCCTTCTCCTTCTCCTCCTCTTCCTTCTCCTCCTTCTTCTCCTTCTCCTTCCCCTCCTCCTCCTCCTCCTCCTCCTCCTCCTCCTCCTCCTCCTCCTCATCATCATCATCATCATCATCATCATCATCATCATCATCATTATTATCATCATTATCATTATCTCCATTCCTCTTACTATCATCATTATCGTTATCATTATAGGTATTATCACAGTCATTACCACCATTAATATCATTACTATTAATTTTACTATTATCATTATCATTACTAATACTATGAGTAGTAATACTATATATTTATCATCAATATTACCATATCGTCATTATCATAATTACCATCATTACTATAAGCAATAATACTATGATTCCAATCATCATTCTTATGATCATTATCGTCGTTATCATCAATATCAACATTATAATCATCATTACTATTGTTATTATCATCATTATTATTCTCATTGTCATTATTAAAATTATCATTAGTTTGATCATTATTACCATCAGAACTATTATCATTTGCATAAGAAATACAAGAAATATACGT
>NC_061819.1:36793083-36808083 GCF_019202785.1 Penaeus chinensis
TCCCTCTCTCCCTCCCTCCCTCTCTCCCTCCCTCCCTCTCTCCCTCCCTCCCTCTCTCCCTCCCTCCCTCTCTCCCTCCCTCCCTCTCTCCCTCCCTCCCTCTCTCCCTCCCTCCCTCTCTCCCTCCCTCCCTCTCTCCCTCCCTCCCTCTCTCCCTCCCTCCCTCTCTCCCTCCCTCCCTCTCTCCCTCCCTCCCTCTCTCCCTCCCTCCCTCTCTCCCTCCCTCCCTCTCTCCCTCCCTCCCTCTCTCCCTCCCTCCCTCTCTCCCTCCCTCCCTCTCTCCCTCCCTCCCTCTCTCCCTCCCTCCCTCTCTCCCTCCCTCCCTCTCTCCCTCCCTCCCTCCCTCCCTCCCTCCCTCCCTCCCTCCCTCCCTCTCTCCCTCCCTCCTCTCTCCCTCCTTCCCTCTCTCCCTCCCTCCCTCTCTCCCTCCCTCCCTCTCTCCCTCCCTCCCTCTCTCCCTCCCTCCCTCTCTCCCTCCCTCCCTCTCTCCCTCCCTCCCTCTCTCCCTCCCTCCCTCCCTCCCTCCTCCCTCCCTCCCTCTCTCCCTCCCTCCCTCTCTCCCTCCCTCCCTCTCCCTCCCTCCCTCTCTCCCTCCTCTCTCCTCCCTCCCTCCCTCCCTCCCTCCCTCCCTCTCTCCCTCCCTCCCTCCCTCTCTCCCTCCCTCCCTCTCTCCCTACCTCCCTCTCTCCCTACCTCCCTACCTCCCTCTCTCCCTACCTCCCTACCTCCCCCTCTCCCTACCTCCCTACCTCCCTCTCTCTCTCCCTACCTCTCTCCCTCTCTCCCTACCTCTCTCCCTCTCTCCCTACCTCTCTCTCTCCCTACCTCTCTCCCTCCCTCCCCTCCCCTCTTCCCTTCCATCCCCACCACCCACGCCACGTCACACCCGACATACGCCATTGACCACGCCCATTCCCCATCATGCGACTCCGCCATGCTTATAAATTATAACGTTAAATACTACCGGTCTTGTCCTGTGCCCCGTGGAATACACATGCCAACGTCATGTGGGCATACACTTTCACTATCACTTTCTTCATTTCTAAATAATGGTGTACACTAATAATAATAAAGATAGTAATAATGATAACAATAATAATAATAATGCTAACAATAATAATAATAATGATAACAATAATAATAATAATATTGATAACAATAATAATAATAATGATGATAATGATAATACTAATAATGATAATGATAATGGTAATGGTAATAATAATAAGAACAGTAATAATAATAATAATGATAATGATAATGGTAATGGTAATAATAATAAGAACAGTAATAATAATAATGATGATGATGATGATGAAAATAATAATAATAATAATAATAATAATAATAATAATAATAATAATGATGATGATAATATATGATAAAAACAGCATTAACAATAACAATAAGAATATTTCCAATAACACTAATAAAACCACAAAAACAATACTACAACTAAATAATAATGATATGAATAACAATACCAAATACAATAATAACAATCATAACAATAACAACAATAATAGAAAAAAAACGGTGAAAAAAAAAACACGATAAAAAAGGAACTGCCAACCATGACTGCCACCTCCCCTCCCCTTCCAACCCCCTCCTCTCCCCCACCCCACCCACACCTGAACATCTGAACAAGCGTGTGAACAAACCTAGCGACACTGACTGACTCCCTCCCTCCCTCCCTCCCTCCCTCCCTCCCTCCCTCCCTCCCTCCCTCCCTCCCTCCCTCCCTCCCTCCCTCCCTCTATCCCTCCCTCCTTCCCTCTCTCCCTCCCTCCCTCCCTCTACCCCCCCTCCCTTTCGCAGACTCTACCCCTCCCTCCCCCCACTTCCAGCTCTTTGCGTGTGTCTCCTTATCAAGAAAGTAGTCCAAGTTAGTTAGCCAAGTAGAGTAAGTAAAGTTAAAGTTTAGCAAAGTAGAGTTATGGTTTGTCTGCAAAGTTAAGTCATGGTTAGTTTTGTCTTCAAAGTAAAGTTATTTTTTGTTTTGTCGGCAAAGTAAAGTTAGTTAGTTTTGTTAGCAAAGTAAAGTTATAATCATATAGTGCGTATTGCAAAGAAAGTTAAATTATAGTTAGCAAAGTAAAGTTACGATTAGTTAGTACGGTTAGCAAAGCAAAGTTAGTATAGTAAATTTATTGTTAGCAAAATTAAGGTAGTACAGTTTGCAAAGTAAAGTTACGATTAGTTTATATAATGGGCAAAGTAAAGCTATGGTTAGTCAGTAAAGTTATTAAAGTAAAGTTACAGTTAGTATAGTCAGCAAAATTAAGTTACAGTTAGTATAACTGGCAAAGTAAAGTTACGATCCGCTTGTATAACTGGCAAAATAAAGTTACGATCCGCTTGTATAACTAGCAAAGTAAAGTTACAGTTAGTATAACTGGCAAAGTAAAGTTACGATCCGCTTGCATAACTGGCAAAGTACAGTTAGTACAGTTAGCAAAGTAGCTCCCGAGGCTCCTTCGCCTCAGGCCAATTCGTCCTTATCAGATGACCTTCCAAGGACACTTTTTTTTTTTTCTGAGTCACGTCTTCAGAAAGAAAATAAAAAACGAAAAAAAAACCTGGAATGAGTAACATCTGCACACGCCAGGATACATGTTTTTTTTTTTTTTTTTTTTTTTTTTTTTTGTCGTCGTCGGGTACAAGTGAAAGTGTCAGTTGCTAGTTTCGGACGATTAATGATAACCCTTATTATATCATTATGTTATCTGTCACGGAGCGTCATCTCCCTCTCCCAAGCACATTACCGAAGGCTGTATAAGGAAAAGTGAATACATTAGGCCAACTGAACAAACAAGTTATAATGTCCTGCCGGAGCTACGCGACACAATTGTATAATAGGCGACATTTTGGATAAAAAAACAGAAACAAACAGTGGTCAGTTTGACATGAGTTCTGGATCTGGATCTGACTCTTCATCTCTTTCTTTCTTTCCCTTTTTTTTTTTTATTTCTCTCTCTGTTTTTCTCTCCGTCTCTGTCCCTGTCCCTCTCTCTCTCTCTCTCTCTCCCTTTATATTTCCATAAATATATCTCTACCTCTGCCTTTGTCTCTCTCTCTCTCTCTCTCTCTCTCTCTCTCTCTCTCTCTCTCTCTCTCTCTCCTCTCTCTCTCTCTCTCTCTCTCTCTCTCTCTCTGTCACACACTCTCTCTTTCTCTCTAAATTTGCCCCCCCCCCCCCTCTTTCTCTTTCTCTTCTCCTCTTCTTTTTTTCACTCTCTCTCTTTCTCTTTCTCTTTCTCTTTCTCTCTCTCTCTTTCTGTCACATATTCGAACTCTCTGCCCTATACTCTTACCCTTCCCCAAAAAAAATAAAACTATAAAAACAAACAAAGACAAACATAAACAAACACACCCACCAGGAACAAGAAAACAAGAAAAAAAAGACAAAACAAACAAAGACCAAACGGCCTCCGCTCTCACCTATTGGAGGCAAAAGCACTTTCACTTATTCGTACCTTTTTTGGAGGGGTGGGGGTGGGGGGTAGGGGGGGAGTCACTGCCAGGACTGAGAGGACTAGGGACTATCTAAGTAGACCAGGATTGCTTGTACCCTGGCCTCTCTAATGGGCTACGTAGCATAGGCTTATTATTATAATTTATATTATTATTATTATTATTAACATCATTAACATTACAACCATCCTCATTATCAACATCATTAGCGTTATAATCATCATTATTACCACCATAATCAACATTATAATTATCACTATCACATTCATTAACATTAAGAGCACCATCATCATCACTACCATAATCATGATCATCACTACTGCTGTGATCCTAAAAAGGACACCCGAGACAAAAATTTGGAATTCGTATAGGCCTGTGGACACCCCAACAGACTAGGCCTACTTCGATATGGAAACAGATTTTGCTTGTAATTTCCACGACAAAACATGACCGCGTTGACTCTGAACCCTCGGCTCAGCTGGTAATCCGAAGAACCGTGAGATTTTGTTTATTTATCTTTTTATTTGACAAAGGAGAGATGAGTGTAGGCTATGTGAGGCCAGCCCCTGTGTGTGTGTGTGTGTGTGTGTGTGTGTGTGTGTGTGTGTGTGTGTGTGTGTGTGTGTGTGTGTGTGTGTGTGTGTGTGTGTGCGTGCGTGTGCGTGCGTGTGCGTGAGTGTGCGTGCGTGTGCGTGTGCGTGTGCGTGTGTGTGTGTGTGTGTGCCTGTGCGTGTGCCTGTGCGTGCGTCGGTATGCGTGTATATATGTATGTGTGTGTTTGGCAAGCATGTGGATAGGCCTATACATGTATGTGCATGGTTGTATCTATATACTCACATGAGACAAAATCCAGCTGAACAAAGTCAAAACACGTCATATCTCACTAAGGTCACTCCATCAGCTAAAAACCCTCGTCCATCGCTTAATGACCGTGGGAGATATATATATATATACACACACACACACACACACACACACACAACTCTCAATAACAATTCGGGCACTTACAAAAATAAATAAATAAATAAATAAATAATAAATATATAAAAAATAATTTCCACATTTTTATCAGCCAAACAAACACTCACAAAATAACCTCCAACAACCGACCAGACGCTAAAAAAAATCTCTTAACTCGTACAACAAGAGAGGGCAAGGATCTACCCCCCCCCCCCCACCTTCCCCCTTGTGCCCGCGCGTGCCCTCCTCTGCCCGCAGGGGATCTTGGACCGGGGGGGGGGGAGGGGGGGAGCCATAAACTTCATTCGGCGCTGTACCGTTGGCGAAGAACCCCCCTACCCCCTCCTACCCCCCGTCAATGCATTACATAGCTTCTGTACTGAGGACATGAAGCGGCTTGTAGGAGTAAATTACAGCTGATACATAGTAATAAGAAGGGAATTCTTGTCGTAGGATTATATTCAAGTTCTCTCACTGCTGCGTCTAAATAGGTTCCCTTCGCTATATCCGTAGCCCATAGGAAAGAAGGTTGCAAATTGAATGGGACAGACGTCGAAGGCGGAAAACTCGAGTCATATTTTTGTTGTACGACTAACTTGTACATATTAGCTTACACACGCACATACGTACACACTCTGACGCACACACGCCCGCCCGCACACACACACACACACACACACACACACACACACACACACACACACACGTCTATCCATAATATTCAAAGGAAGGAAAACATAATATTCACATCATTTGGTATACGCGTTTTCACAGCCTGAAGTTCTGCTCCTCATGCCTCGTGGTTTACCCCCCCCCCCCCTCCAGCCTAACCCCCACCACATGGCCGCATCATGTGGTTCCGTCCCCTCACTCTGCCTCTCTCTCTCTCCCTCCCTTTCTCCCTCTCTCTCTCTCCTTCCCTTCCCCTCTTCTCCCCTCACTGCCTACGCTCATCCATCACCTCCTCTCTGCCGCCTCTCCGTACAAACAAAACAATCTATCGTTCTTGTGGCCCACGGGAAGTAGGGAGGGAAAAACACAGACAACAAATACGCCAAAATCAAAGAAAGGAAATAAAAGTTACGGTAATCATTCCTTTCCAGAATAAAGGAAATGAATAAATAGAAGAAAAAAAAAAAAAAACGTCTTTTCAAAACTGCGATGATACGGAGGCCAAAGACACGAGGTTCCCCGGGTGGGCCTAATTGTAACAGTATCTTTTCTTTCCTTCGCAGGCCTATAACCGACCCACCGCTCCCCCTCCCCTCCTCCTGCCCCTCCCCCCCTTTACTACTTAACCCCCAAGATCCCCCTCCACCCCCACCTCACCCCCCTAAGCTTACCCCTCCCTCCACTTTCCCTTGGCTATGACTTAACACAAGAAAAAAAGCAAAAGCAGAAGGGTTTCCTGCGACGGGGACCTCTTACACAACACCCTTGGAGGGAGACGGAGGACATGAAGGAGACGGAGGAGAAGACTTGTGCCTCTGGCATCCCATACAATACAGCCGCTCCGTTCGCCGACGTCATGTACCTGAAATACTATATTTTACCTCCCGCTATAAAACCGCATAACAGACCAACGGCATTTATAAGAATCGCGGCGCCACTCGGCGGGAAAATGCAGATCGGAAACAAAATAATAGAAAAAGACAAATGATTCAATGAAGACCTATTGCTAAACCCTGGATCGGCACCTTGCACGGTTTCGCACACGCTCTTCCGGTTAGCCAGGAGGCAGTGCAGACAAGCAAAGGGTGCCAGAGCTATGACACTCTTTCCTCACCCTACAGAGCAAGCAAGAAGATGACTTCGACAATCAGAGAGAGATTCCCAAGACTTCTGGACGCTCGGTAATTTCTAAATCCTTTTTGGAAAACCCTCTGCTGTATTCTGTTTAAAAGGCGGAATAAAAATATATCAATGTCGGTCTCTTTCTTTATCTACTGGGGTCTAGTACAAAACGGGGAGGGGCAGAGGGGGAGTGGGGGAGGGGAGGAGAGGGAAGAGTGAGGGAGAGGGGAATGAGGCAGAGGGGGGAGGGCAGACTAGCGGGGGAGGGAGGATAGGGAAAGGGGACAGTAGAGAAGAGAGAGGGAGAGAGGGAGAGGGATTGAGAACGGGGGGGTGGGGATAAGGGAGGGAAGCCGAGACGGGAGAATGGAGAGCCAGCGGGAGAAAGGGAGAGGGAGAGAGAGAGGGGGGGGATTTAGCTGTCACAATGTCCCGGCAGCGCAGTGTTGACATCAACGTCTAGATGTCAGTGCACACCTACGCAGAACCTCCTCCACACTACTGCAATGAGCGGGGCCAATTCACACGCCTTCTCTCCTTCGAAAATAACATAGCTACGGAATGCCTTTCGATATCAATAAAACCGTCATTGGATAACGTTGCAAAATCACTCCGCGGAGGAATACGCAACGAAGACCCGTGCAAGGAATCGAACGAAACGTAATTATCCGAAATGAAAACAAAAGCTCTACACACACCCACACTATTAATTAATAAAAGTACGCAAACTGAATCTTTAAAAAAAAAAAAAAAAAGTACATATAACAAAGAAACAGTAGCAATCATGAATGTGCTCAGGAAACGCCCACCAAACACGTTGGTGGGCGGGGTCGGGTTCCGGAGGGAGGGGAGGGGAGGAAGGGGGGAGGGCAGTCACGTAACATATATGTAGGAATATTGAGAGCGAAGGACAGTCCCAAAGCTGGCTGCAGGTGGGGAGACTATGTTTGGTGGGCAGATGGATGATAAAGAAATAGATGGATGGAAGATGGACAGATACATAGACAGATAGATGGATGGAAGATGGACAGATACATAGCAAGATAGATGGGTGGGTGGGTGGATGTATAGATATGAGGAAAAGCAAGGGGGACAGGATAAAAAGAGGAAGGGAGGGGAGGGGAGGGGGAGGGGGAGGGGAGGGGAGGAAAGAGAGGGAGAGAGAGAGGGAGGGGGGAGGGAGAGAGGGAGAGAGGGAGGGAGAGAGGGAGGGAGGGAAGGAGGGAGGAAGAGAGGGAGGGTGGGAGGGAGGAAGAGAGGGGGGGGGGAGGGAGGGGGGGAGGGAGAGAGAGAGAGAGAGAGAGAGAGAGAGAGAGAGAGAAAGAGAGAGAAAAAGAAAGAGAAAGAGAGAAAGAGAGAAAGAGAGAAAGAGAGAGAGAGAGAGAGAGAGAGAGAGAGAGAGAGAGAGAGAGAGAGAGAGAGAGAGAGAGAGAGAGAAAGAGAGAGAGAGAGAGAGAGAGAGAGAGAGAGAGAGAGAGAGAGAGAGAGAGAGAGAGAGAGAGAGAGAGAGAAAAGAGAGAGAGAGAGAGAAAAGAGAGAGAGAGAGAGAAAAGAGAGAGAGAGAGAGAGAAGAGAGAGAGAGAGAGAAAAGAGAGAGAGAGAGAGAAAAGAGAGAGAGAGAGAGAGAAAAGAGAGAGAGAGAGAAAAGAGAGGGAGAAAGAGAGACAGAGACAGACAGAGAAACCAAGACACAGACAAACAGTAACAAACAGCCAGACAGACCACAGAAAGGGAACAACACCAACCACACTTGCTTATTGACATAGGTGGAAAACCCTTCCCTCTCCCTCCCTCTCCCTCCCTCTCCCTCCCTCGCCCCTCCCCTCCCCCCACCACTCACGACCAGGCAATTGGTCCTCCTGAAAGCACACAAGCATCCCTCACTCTCTGCTGACATATTTAGCGATACACCAGCCAACTCAACCCCCCAACCCCCCACCCCCACCCCCCGCAGCCTCCCGCATCCCCTCAGGAGCAACGAGAAAGGATGCAAAGGCTATATTCTAGTTGACTTGCACGAGTGTCATGACGAGGTAAAAATTTGGAGAACTTATAGGGGGAAATACTATACGTAAGGGCATATAGCAAACACAGATTGATTGATAGATAGATGGATGGATGGATGGATGGATGGATGAATAGATAGATAGATAGATAAATAGATAGATAGACAGATAGACAGACAGACAGACACTCACACACAAAAACAGACATTAATCCAATTACTTATGCAAACTATGTGTATATGATTTCATATTACGTGCTACTTTCCCTTGTCATGTAATACAAGCGTCTACAAGTGTTGACGATTTCAATAATATTTAGATTTTTCATCATTCACTTGTGACTAAAATTGTTTTTCTTTTTCTTTTAATCAATAAATAAATGAATAGATAAGTAAAAAAAATACCTAGTCCTCAATTTATTCCACAACAACAAAAAAGTAAAATAATATCCCATGATAATTACCTGCACGTAAAAAAAAAAAAAAAAAAAAAAAAAAAAAAAAAATATATATATATATATATATATATATATATATATATACATATCAGAAACACGAAATCGAAGTCGAAGCCAATCTCACGCTGAATTAGTCGGGCCAAAACGTTCGTCCAGCGAGGCGTTCGGATGTGTAATGATTCGTAAAATCAACATCCAGCGATAACAATCGGACGATTGACGCTAAAATGTGCAGGTCTTCCCCCTTCTCTACTTCTTTCTCTGTAACTCTCTTTCTCCCCCCCCCCCCTCTCTCTCTCACTCACTCACTCCCTCACTCACTCACTCCCTCACTCACTCACTCCCTCACTCACTCCCTCACTCACTCCCTCACTCACTCACTCACTCACTCACTCACTCTCTCTTTATATATATACATATATATATATATATATATGTATATATATACATATATATATATATGTATATATACATATATAATCCTTTTGAGTTGCAAGCTTTTGTATTACAAAAATTATTCAAGTCAATACCCTCTCCCTCTCCTCTTCATTTTACTCCTCTTCTCCTTCTTTTCTCACACCTCTCTCCCTTCCGATTTCCCTTTTTCTTTCTATTCTTCCCCCTCTCTCGCTCTCTCTTTCCCTCTTTCTTCCTACTTTTCCCCCTCTTCCTGTTTATAGCCTACTTCATTACCAATTTTCAACTTGCAAACTTTTCCGTTCCTCGTAGAAAGTATTATGTAAAAAGTGAATATGAAATAAAAAAAAATATATATATATATATATATATATAAAGACTTAGATTTTAAGACCTCTTCTGGAACTTCCCGAACTGTCTGCAAAAGGTCCCAAGTCGAAATAATTTTTTTCCAGGATAATGTTGCCTTTTATTTACAACTCTCGGAATCTGGAATACATTTTTTTTCTAGAATACTGACGCTACTTGGAATCTGGAATATGATGCTTATTGGAATCTAGATATCGGCGCTCCTTGGAACCTGGAATATGACGTCACTTGGAATCTGGAATATGACGTCACTTGGAATCTGGAACATCGCATTAATTAAAACTAGAACATGAAGTTTCCTGAAACTTGGAATACCACGCCCTTTTCTGACCTACAGCCTAAATGAGACCTATATGAGCCTAGGCCTATTACGTCAGCAAGTCCCCACTCCCACCAAAAAGAAATGAAGAAGAAGTAGAAGAAGAAGAAGAAGAAGAAGAAGAAGAAGAAGAAGAAGTAGAACAAGAACAAGAGGAAGAGAAGAGGAGAAAGAAGAGGAAAAAAAGAAAATAAAGAACAACAATAAGAAGACGAAGAAGAGGAAGAAGACATAAAATAAGAATAAAGAGAAGAAGAAGGGAGAAAAAAAAACATCCCTCTCAATACATCACAGAACCAACGCAAAATAACCCTTATCACAACACACCATAGAGCTTCAATAAAAATGACATCATCAAAGCTCCAGAGGTGTCGACGAAGGGGTCATTAAACAACTAATTAAGATTTAATGGCCTCATCATCCCAAGGGGAAATCCGAAGGCGCCGTTTTAATGAGGGGAAAAAATGAAAGATCATCCTGCTATTAAGGTACCAAGGATCGAGGCTATTAGGAAGCATCAGATATCATCAAATTGTCCTCTATTAAGGAGTAATGTACAGAATGGAAGAAAAATATAAACAAATAGGCCTATGTTAAGGAGTAATGAACAGAATGGAAGAAAAATATAAACAAATAGGCCTATGTTAAGGAGTAATGAACAGAATGTAAGAAAAATATAAACTATATTGAGGATTCACGTATAGGATACAAGAAAAATATCAAATAAGCCTATATTAAGCTTTAATATTTAGGATGCACGGAAAATATCATTAACTAGGCCTACATTAGGGATTATTGTATAGGATGTAAGAAAAATATCATCAAATAGGTCTATATTAAGGTTTAATGCTTAGAATATAAAAACAAAAAGGCCTATATTAAGAATTAATGCTTAGGACGTGATAAAGATATAATCTAGATATGCCTATATTAACGACAATATTGAAGGTATGAGAAGAAAAAAAAACTGCGCTGAGCTTTTGGGTGACTGACTTATGGTAATTAGCTCAAGGGCGATATCGAAACTCTTAGCTCTTCTCATTAATTTAATTTATGATGGCATCCGAACAAATGAGCCACTTAAAGACCAGATTTTTTTTGTTGCGAGATATTTTATGAAAAGGATAGAAGTGACGACGTAACGTTGTGTTTGATATACAATGTGATACTCCTGTTGTGACGATATTGTACTAAGGCTTTCATTAACTATATAGGCCTATCGGGAAGGATTTCGCGTCTTTTCACTATTTCGGCCCCAGAGATAGGCCTCCGAGAGCCACATTGTCCATGTGTGCGTGTGTGTGTGTGTGTGTGTGTGTGTGTGTGTGTGTGTGTGTGTGTGTGTGTGTGTGTGTGTGTGTGTGTGTGTGTGTGTGTGTGTGTGTGTGCGCGCGCGCGTACGTGCACGCGTGCGTACGTGTGCTTGCTTAGATCATGCGCCCATTTCCCATTTCTCCTCTTTACCCCCTCTCTATCCCCCCTCCCACATAACCCTCCCCACCCACACGCAGGAAACCCTGAAGCACGAACGCAGCCCCTACACCCCCACACCCTCCTCGCGAGTATGTGCGTGCGAGTGCGACTGCGAGTGCCTGGATCTGCACGAGTAATGAATGATGAGCCAACCAGCGCCCACGCTTGCCTCGCCAATTCTCGCCTCGCCTCGCCAATTTTCGCCTCGCCTCGCCTCGCACGGGAACGGAGAGTCGAAAGTACTTCTATATAGGCCTATCGACGCGCCCTGCCTGAGCGGCCGTGCCAACCAGATCCTCTCGACTCCTACTTAATCTTCGAGTTCCTGGAAAGCTCATCAGCGTGTGTTCTCCCTCTCCTTCTCTTTCTCCATTTTCGCTGTCCAAGAGAATAAGGATATAGGTGATGGTCAGGATAATAGTAATAAGGATACTGTTACTAGGAGGCCTATATAATAATAATAGGAAAATAAAAATATCTATGACTGTCACTGCCAACAATGTCAGGTCAGGTTACCATTACAGTCATTAGTAATAGCTCCATTACCAGTGTTATTACTAGGGATAATAGTTTATTACTGCTATTATTTTAGAAACCTAGCTGCCTTATTAGTAACACAACCGTAATGATTATGACACTGGTAATAGTGGTGGTGATTGTGGTGGTGATTGTGGTGGTGTTAGTGGTGGTGATTGTGGTGATGGTGGTAATAGGCAGCTAGAAACCTAGCTGCCTTATTAGTAACACAACCGTAATGATTATGACACTGGTAATAGTGGTGGTGGTGGTGGTGGTGATTGTGGTGGTGATTGTGGTGGTGGTGGTGATTGTGGTGGTGATTGTGGTGGTGGTGGTGATTGTGGTGGTGGTAGTGGTGGTGGTGGTGGTGGTGGTGGTGGTAGGAGTAGTAGAAGTAGTAATAGTAGCAGTGATGATGGTGGTGGTGATTGTGGTGGTGGTATCGGTAGTGGTGGTGGTGGTTCTGCTGTTGACGGTGACATTAGTAAGGTGATCTTGGCAATGGCAGCAATTGCAAAACCTATCATAAACCTATCTGAAGACATTAAAAAAAAAGAAAAAAAAGAAAAGAAAAATATATATATCGAAAACCGAATAAAAAATTAACTTTGCAACACGAAACAAGCCGCGTTACATAACACAAAAATACGAACTGTATTGCAAACATGCACTCACACGCAATATGTTATGATCGACAGAATCAAAATGTCATAATAATTTGCATGTAAATTCCCTGCCTGTTTTGCATGATTGGGACACATGAAATACCGCCTGTTTTTTTTTTTGTTTTTGTTTTTGTTTTTTGTTATCATGCACACGATAACAGTGTCTGCTATCATAAACACGAATGAAAATGTATCTTTTTGTCACAGTGTTAACTGTTTTGTTTTTTTCTATTGTCTTCTATAACTATTACGACCGGCAATGCTTTTATTTTCTGCTATTTCTTCTTATTATCATTATTATTATTGTTGTTATTATCATTCTCCTCCTTCCTCCCCTTCCCTTCATCATAGTACTATTACTAATTCTTCTTCTTCTTCTTCTTCTTCTTCTTCTTCTTCTTCTTCTTCTTCTTCTTCTTCTTCTTCTTCTTCTTCTTCTTCTTCTTCTTCTTCTTCTTCTTCTTCTACGATAGAAAAAACACACAAAAAAGTGGAAAGAAAGTACATAATTAAGGGAAGGAAGATATAGAGAGAGGAAAAAAAAGGGAGAACTGACAAACGAAATAAACAAATAAATAAATAAAAATCAAAGCAAAAGACACTGCGCAGAATCTGACCAGCGACGCCCCACATAAGTGTCATGTTCCCACACACACCCCCACCCCCCCCCCCACACTCCCCCCACACCCCCACACTCCACGTATGTATTGCATTATTCTCTTCTTCCACATTCGCTTCACTATGGCGATAGATGTTTGCTATCCACTATCCACTCTTCGCTGTCGCTCTCTTCCTTCGTTTATTTTTCGCCATCCCATCATTTTTTTTTTGTTATCTCTATCTATCTCCCTCGTTTATCGTTCTCTATGCCACCCCTTTCGTTTATTTTCGCTCTCATTCCCTTCAATTATTCTTCGCTATCCCCATCCCATTAAACAAAATTCGCTATCACTATCTTCGAAATCCTGCAATTTCGAAGTAAAAATTGCAGATGAGAGAGAGAGAGAGAGAGAGAGAGAGAGAGAGAGAGAGAGAGAGAGAGAGAGAGAGAGAGAGAGAGAGAGAGAGAGAGAGAAATAGAGAGAAATACAGAAAAATAGAGAGAAATAGAGAAAGAGAGAGAAAGAGAGAAAGAGAGAAAGAGAGAAAGAGAGAAAGAGAGAGAGAGAGAGAGAGAGAGAGAGAGAGAGAGAGAGAGAGAGAGAGAGAGAGAGAGAGAGAGAGAGAGAGAAAGAGAGAAAGAGAGAAAGAGAGAAAGAGAGAGCGAGAGAGAAATAGAGAAAGAGAAAGATAGAAACAAAGAAAGAGAGACAGACATATAAATAAAGGGCGATAAAAAAAAAAGTAATTTTAAGATCACAGCCGAAAAGAGCGAAATGTCTTAATAACATTCCCCTCTGTTTCCGGACGCGATTCCAAAGGTCACGATGAAATATTCATCTCTATCGCTACCTGCCTTCGTCTCCCCTGGGAAATCGTTGGCGTCTGTCGATAACTGTTCTCTCTCTGATGGCAGCTGATAACGCACGTTATATACGCTCAAATGAAGAGACAAAAGCATTATTCTGGATTAGTTCCATGTGCGCTTATACACACACACACACACTCGAGCATACACACACTTAGGCAAGCACAGGCAGACACGCAGGCAGATAGACATATAGACAGACACATGGGTAGGCAGATACACATGCAGACACATACACACGGACACACACGCAAAAGCAAACACAACCAAGTCAATGCATCAAGCAAGCAAAGAAACAAACACACACACACACACACACACACACAGACACACACACACACACTCATCAAACTTACACAAACATAAAAAACAATACAAACAAAACACATACAGACAACAAACAAACAAACAAACAAACAAACAAACAAACACACAGCACAACCACCAACAAACCTCTCGTCAGGATCAGCCCCCGCCTTTCTGCTACCCAATTGGCGCGGAGTCTCCGAGCCGTGGGCGCGGGGGGACCATGTTCGACAGGGGCGTGAAATCTACCAAGTCTTCCCATTTTTTTCTTCTTCGACCCCCCCCCCCCCACCAATTTTCATGATCGCCGTAAATACGTCGGCGTGTGCAATCACTACACCTCATCAGCCGCTCGATACGTTTAATGAGGTAATTGAAAGGAAAAAAAAAGGGTACTCATTAGCGAAAGGGGGCACCTGGACCGACCCCTTCCCCTTCCCCTCCTCCCCCTTCCCCTTCCCTACCCCTCCTCCCCCTTCCCCTTCCCCTCCTCCCCCTTCCGCTTCCCTACCCCTCCTCCCTCCCCACCCCTCCCCCTTCCCCTCCTCCCCCTTCCCGTCCCTTCCTCTCCCCTACCCCTACCCCTCCTCCTTTCTCCCTCCTCCTCCCTCACCCCTCCCCCTTCCCCTCCTCCCCCTTCCTGTCCCCTACTACTCCTCCCTCCTCACCCCTCCCCCTTCCCCTTTCCCCCTCTCCCTCCCCCGCTTCATCAACCGCCCTCTAAGACCGCGGCTTAAATGCCCAACTTGCACAATTTGCAATCACTCCCCTTG
>NC_061819.1:36813083-36818083 GCF_019202785.1 Penaeus chinensis
AATTCGATAAACTTGAGGAAGAGGAAGAGGTGATGCACGAGGATAAAAAAGGAAATGGACTACCCGATGTAGAAGAAAAAGATCTCTCACTCTAAGGATCCAGAGTGAAGAGAAGAGAAAAAGAGAGATAGAGAGAAAGAAAAAGAGAAAGATATATATATATATATATATATATATAGAGAGAGAGAGAGAGAGAGAGAGAGAGAGAGAGAAAGAAAGAGAAATAAAAACACATTGATAACCAGACGACCTTGCTATTCCTTTTTTTCTCTCTCCCTTTCTCCCTCCCGAGCAATGCAGACGAGGGAGCCAGAAATACGGCGTCAACGACTAATGAAGACGGATGGAGACGCGGCCTCTTATCGCCCCCGTATCGTCCGTTTCCATCACCGGTCGATGGCTCGCCCGACATGTCTTAAACGTGTTGCGGTCAAGGAGGCGAGTGGCTTTAGTAAAAGGCGTGGTAGTCTGCATACTTTATTTATTTGGTTTTATTTGACCGATTGTAAGGTTAATTCTGGAGAAAAAAAAAAATGTACAAATTGAAGAAACAATTTGTTAAGTTTTGGATATTGATAATAGCAATATCCATTTCTCGTAACACCAATACACATATCCTATCCAAGATGAGGATGAAGAGGAAGAAGAAAAGAAGAAAAGAAGAAAAAAGAAAAAGAAGAAGAAGAAGAAAAAAGAAAAAGAAGAAAACAGCATAAGCCTACGATCACATTTAGGTCAACAAAAAGTTATCCTCAAAGTCTGGTCACCTTTGAGTGGCACTCGAAAGCTCTCCATCTCGAAGTACCACTCGGAATCCGTCCGAATCGGAATGCCATCAGCAAATTTATTCACCTCAAAGTCCCACTCCAAATCTTGAAGTCAGAAATTCATTCACCTCGACGTCCCACTCCAGATCTTGAAGTCAGAAATTCATTCACCTCAAAGTCCCACTCAAGATCTTGAAGTCAGAAATTCATTCACCTTGAAGTCCCACTCCAAATCTTGAAGTCCGCAATTTATTCGCCCCGAAGTCCCACTCCAAATCGCTCTGCCAAGGAGTAGTAATACTCGAAATACGTCCGCCTTCAAAAAGCCAATCCACAATCACATCCACCTCTCGAGTGACACGCACCAGGCCTAGCTAATCTGTTCGTACGAAAGTGCCAATCCACTCAGCTTGTTTATCTGATCACTGGCGGCGCGAATCCGACAATGCCCCGATATCATATTAATAACTCGATTAATTATGTACTTTTTTATCTCGTCCTTATCAGATAATACATACGGTTATCTCACAAGCCAAGGGGAAAAGTTTTTAAATGACACCTTTATAACCTAGTTCGTGATATGTGAGTGTGAGTGTGAGTGTGAGTGTGAGTGTGAGTATGAGTGTGTGTGTGTGTGTGTGTGTGTGTGTGTGTGTGTGTGTGTGTGTGTGTGTGTGTGTGTGTGTGTGTGTGTGTGTGTGTGTGTGTGTGTGTGTCTGTCTGTCTGTCAGTGTGAGTATGAGTGTGTTCATCTGCATATGTTATACGCAAACGTATGTATGCATATGTATGTGCATATAGGCATCTAGGTATGTATATGCACGCCCATGTGCTCCCTCTTTTGCATATACACGTCGGCGTGAAGAAACCGGCCAAAGTACTCTTAAACAGGCCGTAAATTGAGGAGGTAATTGGGCGCATAACCTGTTTCCGTCGCACAATAGGGCAGAAGAGAATCCGAATCGATAGGCTTTAACTCTCAGGTAATGTCGTTAATGCCCTGGGTTGTTTCGCTAACCGCATTCCTTATCTGTGTTTCTTGCTTTTTGTTTCTCTCTCTTCCTCTTTCTCTCTCTCTCTCTCTCTCTCTCTCTCTCTCTCTCTCTCTCTCTCTCTCTCTCTCTCTCTCTCTCTCTCTCTCTCTCTCTCTCTCTCTCTCTCTCTCCCTTGCCCCTTCCTCCACTCCCCCTCTCTCTTCCTCCTTCCCTCCCTCGTTTCCTCTCTCACTCCCTTCCTCTCTCTCCTTTTCTCTTTCTCTTTCTGTCTCTTCCTTCATTTGATTAATGAAAAGAAGGCAACTTATTGACGTATTTTAGCGTCTGTAACAGGCAAGTTAGATTTACTTTTTTTCATTTAAAGGTTATGCTTTCCCGAATTTGAGTTACGAGTCTATGGCCCACCTGTGAATTATGGCTTGGCTCACCAGTGGGCCATGACCCACCACGACCCACCGGCTTCGAACCATCGCCCTACTCTTTCCGTTCTCTCTCTCCCTTTCCGTTTCCCTTTCACTTTCACTCTCTTTATCTGTCTCTGACTCTGTCTGTCTGTCTGTCTGTCTGTCTGTCTGTCTGTCTGTCTGTCTGTCTGTCTGTCTGTCTGTCTGACTGACTATCTGTCTCTCTTCCTTTCCCTCTCCCTCTCTCTCCCTTTCCCTCTCCCTCTCTCCCTCTCCCCCGCTTCCTTTATCCGCTCCCACAACTCCCGAAAGGAAAATCTTAAATCCACCCACACCTTCGCCCGTCTAGTAGGCCAGTTTGCGAATATGGGCGTCCCTGCATCGGGCGTGATCGACGAGCACAAGGGCAGGGCGGCCACGAGTAGAGATGACGTCACAAACTAACTACTCGTGGCAAATGACTCGCTGAACAAGCAGTTTCCCCGTTCGTTTTTTTTTTTTTTTTCGTTCAGTGACGTCACACGCAGATCATACCCGCCCATATGGACACTGTCCATTGGACAGTCCCAGCTTGTTAGAAACATGTTCTGCCCCCCCCCCCCCTCCCACCCGCCCGCCCCCTTGTATGAAGGCTTTCGCAGGGCGCATAGGCGTTTTTTTGTCAACATTTACCTCGTATATGACCTTAACAGTTTCCGTCCGGACTTTAAAGTCATGTTTTTTCTCTTTTTACTTTACAAACCTCTCACAGAATCAACATTATCACTGCCATTATTACTTTTGCTTCTTACTTTTATCAATATCACCATTAACATTAAAAACAAAAATTATGCCAATGATGAAAAGGTGACGAATATAATGCAAGTTCTTCTATTTCACTTTAGCTTTGCAATTCATATACATTAACCATCTGTTATCATTATCTTTATTTTTTCTTGAGGACTGTAGTTTCCGAAGCCCGTGCGTCCCTCAACACCTCATACGCCTCTATATCTATCTATCTATCTACCCAGAGATTTATTTGACTCGCAGCTATATTCAACCCATATACAACCCATTTCCCTAACCGACTTCACCCAAACAGATCCATTTCCCTTCCCGCATCCGCTCACCTCAATCCTCTCCCTTCCCCATCAACCAAAATGCATCCAATATATAAAAATAATCATCCACTCAACCGAAATGCAGCGGAGCAATCACCTCATTCATCTCCATCACAGAGAAGACATGCTGCCACCTCAACAAGTCAAATTACAGCATCCCAGGAGTGCCGTCTCATAAACCACAGCAGTGCCACACTCGATATAGCCATAAATCTTGACAACGAATGTATTTAAGAGATTTAAAATGAAGACACTCGACGATGTTCGTTAATAGGATATAAACAAAAAAATAAATAAATAAATAAAATGCGAAGTAAAATAAAATATAAAACAATCGATAATAAGTATACATATGTTAAAAAGTGACTAGACAATAAAAAAAAAACTTTATTATTAGGAGATGCACTGCCAATTTACCGCACGCCTACCCTGCAATTTTCTCAAGTGAAAACGATGCCCCTTAATCAATACAATTATGTAGGCCTACGTCACGCATCTATGAATAGCCTGTTTGTTGCAAGTGTTTACGTGACACAGCTGTCGTGTTGCTGTTAATGGCAAAGAAGTTTACAGGGCGTGTAAACTAACCGACGGGAGGGCAAGGAATAAGGGGGTAGGGTATAAGGGGTCAAGGGATAAAGGGGTGAGTGGGGAAGGGATCTCAGCCTCACCTGTTAGCCTTCGTATCTGTGTGAATTGAATTGATATCGATGTTTATATTCATACTGAAGTTTACGCAGCAACACATTACCATCGAGAGAAGCGCATCCCCTCCCCTCCCTCCCCTTTACCAAAGCTTTCATTCTCATAATCTCACGGAGCGTCGACAGGAGAACTTGCCTTACCCGTAGCGTTACACGATCTGCCGGGGGGAACAGCTGGTGCGCCTTCTGCTGCGTCTCCCTCCCTCGCCCGCCCTCCCATGACATCACTCTCGACGCTACCTAACATCCTTTTTTGAGGGGGGGGGGTAAGGGGGGGGGCAGAGGGAAGAGGGGGGAAGGGACATGATCATATTGTCATATTTAATAACGGGAGAGGGAGGTCGTGAGCACAGTCGTAGGCGGTCTATCCACACAGACATGGACACGGACACAAGAGATACACACAGGAACACACAAACACGGACGGAGGGACGGGGACACACACACACACACACACACACACACACACACACACACACACACACACACACACACACAAACAAACACACACACATACACACACACACACATACACATGTTATTTGGTTTCGCGTCCCTGAACATTATCCCATGAAAACACACAGACACAATAACCAATTCAGCTTCACAATGGCCTTCAGTCTTAACAAAACAAAACTGCAAACTTACATGTGTCTAGGCGTAACAACATTCCGAAACATTAATCAGTTTATCATTCTGTCTTCTCTTGCTTCTTCGTCTTCCATTGTATGTTAATTATATACATAATCATTACATGTGTAAATCTGTAGGCTATAAAGATAATCTGAGAGAGAGTGAGAGAGAGTGAGAGAGTGAGAGAGTGAGAGTGAGAGTGAGAGTGAGAGAGAGAGAGAGAGAGAGAGAGAGAGAGAGAGAGAGAGAGAGAAACAGACAGAGAAGGAGAAGTGATTCCCCCCCTTCCCCCCACCCACCCCCTTCTCCAAGTGAAGTGTGACCCTTGTTTGAGCAGCGGCGAGGCAGCACACCACGTTGTTTACTCCCTTGTCACTTGTATTTGCTCCTTTAC
>NC_061819.1:36838083-36843083 GCF_019202785.1 Penaeus chinensis
GCACGGACAGGAGAAGAATGAGTGTAGAGAGGAAGGTGGAGGAGGAGGTAACAAGGGAAGTTAGTTGTAAAAGAGGAGAGGAGAAGAGAGGAATAGGAGAAAAGTAGAGGTAAAAAAAAAAAAAGGAAGGAAGAAACGATACGGATATCCATAATTATATATATAAATAAGTATGTGTAGGGGTGTTGTGTGAGTGTGTGTGGGTGTGACACCACTTATTTTTGTAATAATAAAGAATTATTTAATATTATATAATATAATATATTATATATAAAGACACACACCACACCACTACACTATATATATAAGAATATATATATATTATATATACAACAATATATACATATATAAATATATAAATATATATATATATATATATACATATACATATTCACACTATAAAATATAGAGACAGACAGGATGCAAGTGGGAGAGAAAGAAAGAAAGAAAAGCAGTTGGGAAGCAAGAAGGAGAGAGACTCCTCCATTCAATAAACAAGTTCGTTTATAGTACAGATTTGCATTTAATTATTCGATTCGATTCGCAGATACGAATCATGCCTCAGCACTGCCTTGTGCGATACGCCAGCAATAAATATATCATCTAGAACCAATTTAATTACTCTAAATCCAATCTGTATGAGTAGTATGGTAAAACTATGACTAACATGATATAAAAAGATAAGATGATAACGTAACTTTTTAAAAACATCTTATCTCTCTCGGAGCGAACTGCAGTAAAACATATATAAGATCCTGCAGTAAATTAACATTTGTTCGGATTAAAAGTTGGCGGCGGGAAAGATATTAAATTCCATGGTGATTTTTAAAGGCAGTAGGGTAGTAGCGTGCTTAATGAGGGATACAGAAAGTTTAGAAGAAAAATGCAGACTCTGTAACGCGAAAATATATAACACATATGGAGAAAATAAGATCGACAGATTCTGTTTTCTGTAAAGATTTAAACGTTTTTCTTGATAAATATCCCGAACCCCGTTTTCTTTAGACATTCATGAACGTCTGTTTTGCTGCATCGATACATGAGAAAGCATAACTACTACGCTTTTACTGATTACAATGCATTTACTACTAATGTTGCTACTATACCCACGCTATCATTATAAAGCAGAACCACTTTCGCCCAGACAGGCATGTGTAGCCTGTCTGGGCGATGGCAGAGAAGAGAAAAAAAAGCAAGCTGTGTGAAATGACGCAATGATTTAACTTTTTTTTTAGTCAGCCATTACATTTCTGATTAAACGATGATTGATTTCCTCTCAGGCACGCTCGAAATAAAACTTAATTCTGTTGCTTGTTCCTTTCTGAATTATGCTTATTATTTATTCGAACTGCATTGCGATTATAGAGTAATCTGAACGCAATATGACGGTTGCATGTATGAACCACATGTTCGCAATGATTCATGTTTCTTCATGTTATGTCGCAATTGGTAGCACAAAACAATTCATCTTTTAAAAATCAACTATTCAGGATGGAAGACTTTAATCTAAATAATACTTCCTAATCAATTATAATTAATCTAAGTAAAGGCATTATCGATAGATAAAGATCTGGTCTCGGATATAAAGGCACCATACCCTCATTTATCTATACTCTTGAAACTCATAGGAAAATTCGTTCGTTTTTATCAATGAATATGTAAATTTGATCTTATATGTTTATAAATTCATCTCTTTATCTTTCTTTTTTTGACCTGAAGATAAGGATTTCGAGTCAAAACAAAGGTTCGCGTGCCCGGGAATACGACCGCCAAATTCCGAAATCAATCTGAAAAATATCGATATATATCGATCTATCTGTCTAGTTATTTATCTAGTAATCAATCTAATTCCATCTATACTTTCACTTACAAACACAGACACACAGATATATTTATATACATATATATAGATAGATAGATAGATATGTATGTATATATATGTATATATATAAATATAAATATGTATCTATATAAATATAAATATAAATAAATATATATATATATATATATGTGTGTGTGTGTGTGTGTGTGTGTGTGTGTGTGTGTGTGTGTGTTTGCACATCATTAGAAGAATAGCCTTGTGCTGATTTTAGCGCAAAACAGAACGGCTTATTGGGAGCGTCGACGCACCTTTTATAAAGAATCCCGCCTTGTTTACGAAAGCTCCACAACTGTTTACAATCCAAGCACCATACCCTGTCAATATTAAGTCGCTAAAAGCAGTGATGACAAATGCATTAGTAATCACTATAGCATATTAATGATATTGACAGAGAAGATTAAACGGAAAAAAAGGGAGATCCATTGAGATTAGTGTAATTTGGTTCCTATTGTCTCGCGGCGGAAGAATACATTGACACCATTTTCGCTCCCACAAAGAAAAAAAAAATAGGCGCGTACATTACGCTTTGTATGTATGCTTAGGCTTAATATAGGATAAATGAAAGCTTATGGAGAAAAAAAATAAATGTCAAGGGGAAATCTATACATCGTAACCAATTTACAGTTGTGTGTTCGAGTAGTTTAATATCCATTCCCGATATTGGCAAAAGTCCGCCATTTTTCAAATACGCGAGCTGTTGTTTCATTTTTTCTTGTTGTCAACCCATTCTTCCGCGATGAACCTACACAACGGCTGTAAAATAGTTCTGCTCAGTTAAACCATTAGAGGAAAAGACTCTTATTCTAATATCCATTTCGAAAAGATATAAAGAGCCGAGATAAGGCGATGCAAGGTCAGTCGGCCTCTCGTGGAAGGGGAGACGATTGATAACTGCCGATAGCTGCGGGAAAAAAGTGTTTATTTGAGGTTTTAAAGTTCTTTTGTTTCTTTGAGGAACGCAGTTTAGTTGAGAGGGTATTTGCAACGATGAGCAGGGGTCTTGCCGACACTGGTTAGGTTTGCGAGTAAAAAAGAAAGAATATCTATGTCTATCTATGACTCTCTCTCTCTCTCTCTCTCTCTCTCTCTCTCTCTCTCTCTCTCTCTCTCTCTCTCTCTCTCTCTCTCTCTCTCTCTCTCTCTCTCTCTCTCTCTCTCTCTCTCTCTCTCTCTCCCTCTCTCTCTCCCTCTCCCTCTCTGTCTCTCTCCCTCTCTCTCTATCTCTCTAACTCTCTCTCTCTCTCTCTCTCTCTCTCTCTCTCTCTCTCTCTCTCTCTCTCTCTCTCTCTCTCTCTCTCTCTCTCTCTCTCTCTTTGTGTGTGTGTGTGTGTGTGTGTGTCACAATAGCAAAAATCATGAACTGTAAACAACGGTGAATATAAAATAGCAATATCAAACACAAAGCAAATAAAATAAAATATTAAAAGTTAGAAAGCAGGAGATATGTAACGCAACAGTAGTTATAAATATGTCCCAACAGCAGTAAATACACAATCCGCCTTAATAACCAAATACAATGGAGTAAATCTTGAATGACGTGATCATATTGACTTCATTGTACGCCTCCCTGTGAAGAAATATAACTCTCCCGCGTCGACGGTTGAATACGTGCCTAAAGTGATTGCAATATAACAAAAGAAACGAAGGAAAATGCCGTATATTGGACATCATTTGTCTCGTGAAGTAAATAAAAAAAATGTAGATGTTTTTTGTAGTTTAAAGAATTGAATCTGTTACTGATTACTCGAATCTTAATTGCGTACATTCGTTGTGTTGTTACTATTTTCATCTTTTGAACCGTCTACTTCATTAACTGCATTGTTGTTACCCTTTTCATATATTTTACCATTATATCTTAAATTAATATTATTAATTTTGTTTACTGTTGATGGTGGTCAATATTGTAATTTTTACTACTGTTACTTATCATCATCATCATCATTATTATTGTTATTATTATCATTACTATTATGATTATTGTTATTAGCATTATTATATCATCACTCATTATCATTACTATTATCATTCATTATCATTATTATCATCACTGACATTACTATTATTAGCATTATCATCACTATTATTACTATCTATTACTATCAATATTACCATTGCCATACATTATTAATATCGTTATTACCATTATCGTTACTATTATTATTGCTGATATATGCCAATGATGCTAATTAATTCTTAAGGCTGTTTTAAGACATTTTTTTTTCTTTGTGATATATTGGGATATTTGGTAAACAATGCTTCCCTTTCAAAAGTTGTTTTTTTCTTCTTTTAGACATCAGTGATCAGGAAATATATAACAAAATCTTACTAAATTTATCACAGCCCAAATTATATATATATATATATTTTCCCCAGTCAATATTTTTTTATCTACGATATAGTGTGAAATATCTTGCTTATCGAATTAACTCAACAATTTCTAAATATGTGTCTTTACCGTTTTGACCTTACAAATTACTTTACACTACTAAATATATATACTCTATACTTATACTTATCTGCCTAACTTCTTGGCTTCCTGTCCAAATCGAGACCAATGTAAAGCTTAATATATGCAAATATAAGATAAAGATTAGAAAGATTAGAAAACAAGATAGTATGATTCTGAATGTGAGGGGTAGATTATCCAATGAAGAAGAAGGAGGAGGAGGAGGAGGAGGAGGAGAGGGGAGGAGGAGGAGGAGGGGAGGAGGAGGAGAGGGGGAGGAGGAGGAGGAGAGGGGAGGAGAGGGGAGGAGGAGGAGGGAAAGGAGGAGGAGGGGAGGAGGAGGAGAGGGGGAGGAGGAGGAGGGGAGGGGAGGAGAGGGGAGGAGGAGGAGGGAAAGGAGGAGGAGGGGGAGGAGGAGGAGGAGGAGGAGGAGGAAGAAGAGGAGGAGGAGGAGGAGAGGGAGGAGAAGGGAGAGGAGGAGAGGGGAGGGGGAGGAGGAGGAGGAGGAGGAGAGGGGAGGAGGAGGAGAGGGGAGGAGGAAGAGGAGGAGGAGGAGGAGGGGAAGGAGGAGGAGAGGGGAGGAGGAGGAGGAGGAGGAGTAGGAGGAGGAAGAGGAGGAGGGGGGAAGAAGAGGAGGAGTAACGGGAAGAAGAAGGGAGCCGAGATGATGAT
>NC_061819.1:36848083-36853083 GCF_019202785.1 Penaeus chinensis
CTGGTAACTTACTGTAAGATTATAGAGTAAGGGAGAATAAGTCCCAAATCCTAAAGCTGCAGCATATATATTCTTAAAATTTGCCAAAAAATAGTTGCCTGAAAGACAGAATATCGTTGAAACTAAACACCCATTAAACGAAGTCCATAAGACTATGCAGTATGCCAAAGACCAGCAAACGACCACCATGGATAGGAACGTGAAGCATAAACAATTTCCTCTCTGATCATAAAAAGCCTTGAAGGTTATCTAGTTCTTTCTAAACCGAATATTCAAGTTGGATGTTTGTTTTCCTCGCTGGCTCATGCAAGCGTAGATTCACGTACTTTGATAAACGGTTGTGGTCTTCCTTTTACTTTCTCCAGATTAATATTTTTTTTATTCTTTTAGTGTTGTTTATGTTTTACCCCCAGGTGTATCTAGAATTAAAAGAAGCATTTTTTCTTTTCTTGTATTTTGTTATTCATGTTTGCTACCATGGAACTAAAATTGTTTTTTATAGAGAAACTATTTCTTTCAATAGCCGTGATTAGGAAGTCAGTTTTTATAATTAAATGTTGTCCTTATAACAATAATTTTTTGCAGGTTATATATGACATTTTAGATATTATTTTAAACAGTAGTGGTTTATGATTAAAGATTAGTTTGTCTGCAACTTTCAGATATACAAAGGAAACACGACACCATGTTTGGCCGGCCAGCACCTGTTGGCAACAACAAGCAAGTGTGCAACTTTTATTTGAAGGGAAATTGTAAATATGGAGCAAGATGCTGGAATCTACACCCACAGAGTCAAGGTAATTAATTATATAATTAATGCTGTATTATAATTGTGGCTCACTAGGTCCTTCTCTTGATTCCTTATGCAGAGGTATGCTTGTATCCCGAAGCTGGACGTTGGTTCGTGTTAGGAAGGGCAAGTAGTCGAGTGAGAATGGTGTTGCCAATAACAAAGCTTAAACAGGGAAGTAAAACCAGATCACAATACTGTTACTACTCCCAGTTTATCAAAGGGGTGTGACCCGTAATGTATGAATTATGTATATTGTTTCAAGATTTTCTTTTGAAAAATGCTTCATTTGCATTGGCATTTCTTAGATTCTCTCCTCCTTCAGGCAGAGATAACTAAATTTTTTTTTTTAAGTATATGCTTGTTCAGTTGTAGATGTTGGAGAAATATAACATCATTTGTCCAGTATGAACTGGAAAAGAAATTATTAGTTTAATTTACCTCTCAGTTTATTTATAATGGCAGCTCCTTATTTTGGATTTGAATCATAATACTACTTTTGGTATGGCCAAAATGTAGATTTTTTTTCTTCACAACTTTGATTAACAATTTATATCTCATGGTTATCCCATATCTGTTATTATCTCTATTATAATGGGATAGTATTTTTCATTTTCTTTCCTTTGAAAATAATTGTCACATTCATCTTCTATGAAAGATTATTATTTTATATTATTTTATTTTATTTCTTTTATGGAATAAAGATGTAGCACTTTCTTGCTCCACACAGGTGCCACAACTATAACAAGTGCCTTTAGTGGAGGAGGGGGAGGAGGAGGCTTGTTTGGCCAGAAGCCCAGCACACAGCAGGACACAAAAGACTTCACAGAGTTTGTGTAAGTTAGATGTTTTATGTAATGTCATTAAGGTGTTTTACTGAGATTCATTTGTGATTTAATCGCCAGGCACACTGTAAAGGTTCTGTCAAGACTGCTTATGCACTTTCAGTTGACCTTAACATGAACAACATGATAAAATGATGCATCTATCTACAAATAATAACTACTCTGTTAATTCTCACTTTAAAAATATTTATTTTCTCTCTTTTTAACAGGAAACAAGTGAGTGGTGAAATGAGCCAGTGGGAGAGGAGTGGTCAGTGGCTCCTGTCTTCATTCGCTCCACTCAAATCCAAGCCTCCGATATCTGGCTTTACAGATAGCTCACCAGAGGAACTCCGTGTGCAGGCCTACGAGGCACTCAAGAGTAATTCTTCTCATACTTATGTGAGTAGGATTGAGGGCATGGGTTTGAATAAATATTTTCTGGATGGATTGTTGGTATTAGATATTGGATATTGGTTTGGGTATATGTTAACACTATTATCATTACTTTTTGTTTGTTGCAGCAAACACAGTGGAGTGAGTTACAGCAGCGTTTCAAGCAATTGAGAGAGGCATTGAAAGTGTCCACCACAGAGGCGACACAGGCACTGGTGGGTCTAAAGAAATTGTTTTATTGTCCATAATTAGTAATTTACTAGTGTTACTTACAGGCCCATAAATGAAGAAGCCATTTGAGATAAGGAGATAAATTTTGATTTGGTACCAGTAGTGGACTATTCATTTGTTTTTCTTTTGTCATAAAATTTCATGAGTTAGGCCTACCCTCTAATGGGACTGAATCCCCACCACCAAGTTGAATTTTGCAAGCAAATTTCGTAGTAGCATTGGGGAATCAATAACAAATTTTGTATCTGATTTAATGCTTATACAAAAGGAAACAAAAATAAGATAAAATAAGCCAAAATATAACACTCTAAATGTAATCAGAATTTCAAACAGAATTTCAAATTTCAATGTTTATTATGAATTAATTTATTGATTTTTTTTTTTTTTTTTTTTTTTTTAAATAACTAATCTTATAAGTAAAAGTTCCATTTTCATTTTGCCAGGATGGGCTTTGTGAATAGCATGAGTCCAGGCCCATGTAGTTTGATAAAGAATGACATCTTGATTAAGGACCATGAGGCACCTGTCCTTTTACTTTGTTTATTTGTTTAGTCTTTACTCATCTTTTGCATTGCGTGGCTAGAATAAAATGCAAGGGATTAGTAGATTTTTTTTTGCTAACATCTTTGGTTCAGATTGTCCAATTTGCAAATGGTAAGTCCTAATTGATATTGTCTTTGTGTGTCTTTTATCCTTAAACTATTTATAATTATTTTGTAGTTATCATTCCATAGAAAAGTGAACTAAGAAAACTTATTTTATTTGCTTACTTTTTCTGGGCAACTGGAAATATAATTCTGAAGCCACAATGATGAAAAAGGTCTAAGGTTACTGAGAACAGTTTGACTTCTAGCACTGCAGAGTTATTTTAAAAAATCCCTTGCATTTTCTGAGAGCAAGGAATGTTGTGTATTTCCTATTTTTCCTGTGCCAAACTTAGAGCAATGGTCATTTGAATGTACTATGAAAAATCCAGTAGAATAGCTCTGTAGGTCTCTAAGTTCTCAAAAGTTTTCGAAAAAAATGAGGCCATTTGTGTTATGAAGTTTCAATATAAGGTTCCCAGTGTTACCCCCTAAAGAAATTTCCAAGTAGATTATTAAAAAGATTACTGTTGCTAATAAATGATGTAAAAAGATCTAGAGGTTCTTGACATTAAAAGTAATATGTAGTTATTCCTGAAACCGAAACAGTAGCCAAATACTGAAAACTAAATTGTACTTTCCAGAGAGAAGTGTTCCATGCCAAGAGTGCAGGGGACCAGCAGGGTCAGCAGGCAATAAACAGTCCAAGTTTGTTTGGGAAGCCCAGCGGACAGACTCTGTTTGGAGGGGCCTCTGCTCCTCCATCAAATAGTCCTGGCCTCCTGGGTGCAAAACCTCAGTCTTCAGTATTTGCTGGGAACCCATCTGTCTTTGGGGGAAGCCAGCAGTCCACTCCGGGATTGTTCGGAGGTGCAGGAGCGAGCAGCAGTGTCGCCAACAAAGCAGTGTTTGGGGGTCAGGCTGCCCTCAGCTCAAGTACTTTTGGTGGCGGTGGAACCAGTGGGAGCACCACTTTTGGAAATGCTGCACAGACACCAACAACACCAAGTGGAATATTTGGTGGATCCTCCCAGGGTCAGTCCAGCAGTCTCTTTGGAGGTGCTTCTAGTACACCAGGGGTTGCTCAGCCAAATCCTAGCAACATTTTTGGGGGGAATCCACAAAATATTTTTGGAAGAACCACACAAGGACAGCCTTCACTGTTTGGAGGAATGGCAGGGAGTAGCCAAGGCGGTGTGTTTGGTGCTGCACAAGGCACAGGCATGTTTAGTGGTGCAGCAAATAAACCCGCGACACCTACGCCAACTGCCACAGAGGGAGGAGTCTTTGGGGGTCAACAAGGACTCCTGGGCGCTCACCCTCAGCAACAAAGCAGCCTCTTTGGCAAGCCTCCAGCCAGCACTCCAAGTGTTTTTGGAGGATCTGCACCAGTCCCTGCATCAACTGCTCCATTAAATTCAGGAACTTCAATCTTTGGAGGTGGAGCTGCACAAAGCACCAACAGTGTATTTGGTGGTGGTGCTGCCAGCACTCCTACTGCAACCAGCGGACAGGGCATGGGATTGTTTGGCGGTGCATCACTCAACAAACCAGACACTCCTGGAACAGGGATCTTTGGAGGTGCAGCTAGCTCAAGCACAGCTCCAGGGTTATTTGGCCAGCCCCCAGAGAATCCTCTTGCAAACAAAGGAGGCCTCTTGCCTACTCCACCTGCAAGCCAGCTGCAGTCACAATTCTTAGGCTTTGATCCTGCCAAAGGAAGACAAAATGTTTCTCAAGTTCCAGGTGGGAATCCTGTCAATGCTACTGGGAACAAAGCTGAATGGTACACCCCACTGGAACAGCTGCAGCCCCACGACCGAGAAGAGTTTGAAGCAGACACATTCACTGTTCTGCCCCTGTGTGCACCACCCTTGAAATACTGTTTCTGAGAAGGAGAGGAGCATTTGCCTGATTATTTTAGATTTTATGTACATATCATGTCTCTATGGAAGTAAAATTTTTATCATTAAACAGGATATTTTTCTTTCTTTTTCATTCCCTGTGAAAACCTGTGCTTAACAATTTGGCAAGATAAACTCAATTCTGCTGGGAAAGTGCTGTGCTCATATTAATTTTGTTTGTGAAATGTCTCTGCACATAGATGGCTCTGCTAGTGCTTAGCCACAAAGCAGTCAATTAGTAGACCTTGTGACCTTACCTGATTTCAGCTTT
>NC_061819.1:36855583-36863192 GCF_019202785.1 Penaeus chinensis
GCATATACATACACAATTATTTACATATATATATGTATATATACATATATAATATATATATATACATATATAATATATATATACATATATAATATATATATATATATATATATATATATATATATATATATATATATATATATTATATATGCACATAAATATGTAGGGTTTCCAGATGTGTGTGTGTGTGTATTGTGCAATAAAATAAATTTGCAAACATATCAATATCATATGAATGATATAATTTAAAATTCGCCTTAGTTGTTACAGAATATTCTGTGAAAAGGGCAACAAAGTATTCTGTGGATTTTATGGGATATTCAATGGTGTTGAGGGATGGTTCCTTGTAAAAAAAACAACAACAATATTCTGTAACTTTTATCTATGAATCTTTACAATCTAAAGGGCACAAGAACTACATTCAACACAAGTAAATAAACACACAGTATGACGGTCTCGGAGCAAGCGCTGAAGCCATGGCGTGCCCGCGGAGGCCGAGGGCAGGTCTTGCTTGACCACACGGAGACGAGGCTCGTTCTGAAGGGTCACCTGGGTCAGCTAGAATTGTCCTCTTGGAGCCCACGTGGCTTGGATTAGCAGGGTAATGACTTTACACATAATCATGCTTATATGTACGCCATACAGATACGTCTATGTGCAATTTTACACGTTTACTCGTGTTCAAACGAAAGTACGGTGTATAAGTATATGTAAATGTGTATGTGTGTGAACGTGTGCATTTACATACATGTGATCCAGAAGAAGCCATGTGCAGCAATATCCTGTGCACGCTTGTATCTGTACAAGTTTTTTTTTTTTTTTAGTCCAGTGTTACTTACATATATGATATACCCAGCACAATAATATTAAGGGAATTGAGTAGTTATGTTTTTTTCCTTTAATTATTTTATACGAGTTATTCTTCAGGTCCTGAAGATGGAATCCAGGTGGATTTCAAAACTGTAGCTTCATTTTCAATAAATCTAGTTTTTGCACTGTTTTTTTTACCATGGTGTCTACATGGAGGGGTTTTTACAATTCATCCTCTTCAATTTGCAAGGTGAAAATAATGTTTCCTTTTCATGCTTGTAAATGCATAGGAGTGAATTTCACTCTTGGTTGATCAGTTTGGGGTTGTACCCATGTTACATTAAGTTTTGGTTTGCAGGGTGTAATAATCAGTTTGGTTAATCCTTCGCGTCGCTACTTCAACTTCGTTGTAACACATTATCATCGCCCTTTGCTTCGCCCCAACCATCACCTGAATTCTGCGGATGGTCTACTTACCGCAACTTACGTCTTCTATTATTATTTGGATACATTACAACAGGACCCCAATCACCATTGGGGACACCGCAGGGAACCAGGTTTTATTAAGTTAGGGCTAGGAGGGGTAAATTTGTAAAAAGAAATTGACATGAAAATCTCGTACCAATAACCGTAATTTAGATGATACAGAAAGTATAAAACGAAAAAAAAAAACTAGCTAAGTTTCGGTCACCCGAAGATTCAAGCTTAGTTCCCGGACCCCCTCCTGGTTGCCGCATTTCTGACTCGACTACAATATTCTGTAATTCAAATTGTTGCAAATTGATTTTACCTTACGATAGGAGGAGGGTATATGTGAAGTGACTAATCTCTGATGAACTTTTGTAACTGGAGAACTGTTCTTGTACTTAACTGGATTTAGTGTTATCACTGAGATCGCAAGGATTTCGGAGAAAAAATCGTGTTCATTGGGTAATAATTTAGAAACGGAAGTAGCACTGTGGACAATGTTTTATTAAGAAACGAGCAGACTATTGTGACATTGTCAAATTTGCCAGTAGATGGCTGTACATGTACAAAGTATAGATGAATTTCAAATAAAAATTGTGTGCACATCATAATATAGAACACATGCCATATATAAGGAATGAACATTTAATTAATATTATTTCAGTATGATTTATAAGACATTAAAATAAAGAAACATAATATCACAACATATATCTAGAAGTGACAATGACACCGTGAGGTCACGAGCAATATACGCCAAGCCCGTGTATGCTGGAAGACTGGACTTCCTTAAGTCGATTCCCTTCTGCAGATTAATCTTTATACCAATAAATGTTTTTTTATTGCTTTCCAAGCACACCAATTTTCCAAGTTGGTGTGGTCCTTTAGTATGCTTAAACCATATAATTATCTATTCTGTCTTCTCATAGTCACCTTTCACAAATACTCAGGATAAAAGCCTGTCACTGTCCATCCTGTTGTGTCCTAGCAAATGCCTATATGAAAAAAGCACTCCCATGTAGCCACACATTGACCATAAAGGGTTAAAGAATGACCAAACTTCTTGTATTCCTTTATTAGAAGGGAAACTTTTGTGCTACAAGGTGTATAATTCAAAATAAAATATGCAATGTTAACATCCACTTGAGGACAACTAATATAATCAGCATGATCATATAAAAGGAATTAAAGTAATCCACAAACAACATAATTGATAAATACATATCCTATAAGTACTATTATCATAAATGTTCAGTGAAAAAAGTGGTAAATTAAGAGTTTACCCTCAAAACTGTGGGTCCGACTATGGCATCGATGCGAGTCCTGACTTCAGGATCAATTTGCATATTCTTTAACATATACCTGATGAAACACTTAAAAAAAAAAAAAAAAAAAACTGAGGGAGAGGATACAATAATTCTATCAAAGACTCTGCTCACTGAGAAAACTGTACTGGCAATCCTATTTCTAATTTCATCATGGGGAAAAAACTGTCAAATGCTCCTCACTGTGCATGACACTATTCACATTTTTTATCACTAAAGAAGCTTTCCAAAAAATTCAGTTCCTAATAATTTTTACTAGCATAAAATGGTAGGACTTTTTCCTTGAGAGTTATTACCTACTTTACATTTTGAAACTGTTATTCTGGAAAGGGGACATCATTTTCCTCCAAAACTACATGGTACACTTATTTGCTGGGAATGGAATACTTTTCCATTTTATGGAAGTAATAATTTTCTATGATATTCAAATACAATACAAAACCTCACCCCCAAGAAAGATACTTCCTTCTAGTACAGAATCACAATAAATTTCACATTTAAAATTGTTAAAGGAAAGTTGAGCACTAATCTCTTTGCTGGGGGGAAAAAATATTAAAAATTACTTTGAGGTTACTGGCTCGACTACTTAACAAGATACTGGTATTCAATATTGGAAAATGGTTGTGTATCATTTCTGTATACTATATATAAATGACTAACATACATAAGTTTAATTATATGTTAACATGTGCATGTATACACAGGTATCCTTGTATAAACATGTACACCTCCATTCATATATATGTAGACAGATACACAAAATACATACATATATACACAAACAATTTAACACAAAGGAAGGCAATCAACAATGCCTCCAACTCCTCTCACACACTATTCACATGCCCCTAAAACAGCTAAATGACAACAGCCTATGTAAAGTCCAAAATTTTAATGAACTTTCCATTTTTAGGAAATTTGGGATAACTTTAAACTCTCATTTTCTGTGGAAATTGAAAAAATAATTAGAAAAAAAAGACAAAGTTTTATATATTTCATATATTGCTTAGAATATTGCTGATGGGCCACCATACAAATTGAAAAAGAATGGTTTCCAATAAATTTGTTTACAAACTAGAAAAAATAAACTATTTTATTCAGGGCTAATATTCACCCTCTCACAAAAATTGTGAAAAAGATATGCATTACAAGGACATATGATCAACAGCCATACGCATGAAGGAACATACACACAAACACCTGCCTACACGGCTTTTCCTAATTCTTGGCCCCCCTAGCTGAGCGCCCCCTTCCCCTAGCCCGTCCCCTTCGGCCCCGTGGCGTGGAGGGGGACTGGGAGACTGCCCTGGGCTTTTCCTCCTCTTTGGCCTCATCTTCGTCTGTGGCCTCTTTGGTCTCCTCCTCTTCCTTGCTCCCTTCTTCCTCTGTCTTCTTGGCATCCTCCACATCTGCATCTTCTCCTTTTACTTCCTCCTCTTCTGCTGGCTCTCCTTCCACTGCTGTCTCAGTCTCTGCCTCAGCAGTGATGTCTTCCTGACTGTTCACTTTATCTGTTGTTCCCTCTATCCTAAATGGCATGAAAAAAAAAAAAAATATATATATATATAAATGTATATGTATGTATGTATGTATGTATGTATGTATGTATATATATCTATATATCTATATTTTTTAATTTATTTTTTATTGTGCATTTCCTGTAATATAAATAATTCATAATATGCAACTCCTCTCTTAGCACTATACTCACCCATCTAGTTTCAATGCAGCATCATCACAGTCTTTCATGAGCTCATCTTCCATGTCATGAGCCATGTCCCCATCCTCACAGTCACCCTTCACCTCATCTTCCTGCAGCATCTCACCCACCTCCTCTAACAAGGATGATAGCTCCCTCTGTGGATGGAGGAGGAAGATTTAGTTTTTTCCTTTTTAACCACATAATGGCTCAATTTTACTAATATATGTAATCATTATTTTCCATCAATAATTCAAATTATAGACAGATTACCTGTAATTGACAAGAACAAAAGAAGAAAACACAAGATAGAGAAGGAAAGAATAAAGAATGAAAAAAGACTAATAAGTTACCGTCTCATGCACAATATCCAGTTCATCTTCGTGCCCTTCATGGCCGTCTCTCAGGGTCTCAGAGGTGGCATCAGCACTGGCATCCATCTCGGCATCGGCATCATCAAGAGCTTCGTCCACAGTTTCCATGTTGTCCATGTCCTCGAAGCTAACTTCTGCTCCATCTCCTTCTTCTCCATTGCTCTGCTTTTTATCAGATTCTTCCTTCTCTTTCTTGGCCTCTTCCTTCTGCTTCTTCTTTTCTAGTTCCTTCTTTTCCTGGTGGAGTGGACATGCTTAGTTTAGAGAAATATATCTTTGAATACTTATAAAATGAATTTCAACAAATTTTATAAAAATGGATGCACAATACCAGTGCAATAACCATATTTAGATGATTAGATAAAAGTGTGAATAATAAATGCAACTTCATATACCTCCATCTTCCCGAGGTGCGACAATAGGGTATTATAGTGGTTGATGGACCGGCAATGGGCATCCACTACCCTTGATGCAGGTGCCATGAGATCTGTGCACACTCTACAGTAAAACTGTGTCTTTGTTCCAATGAAGTTCAAACCTTGAAAAGAAACAAGACTAATCATTAATATATTCTTATAATCAGTATACTCCAAAAGCAATGGACACTTGGATGACATATACATGCTATGTCCACTGCCATATTAGTTTATCAATTTTGTTTACACATAGATGGATCCACAAGTACTTGGCCATCTAAGAGTCTTCTTAACCCCTTAACGACGGGACACGTCTATAGACGTCAAAACAAACCGCTCGAAATGTGGCGTGTGGCTGTATGCCGCGGCGGTGCGCCAAAGCACTATGAGCCGGTGCTTCGGCTTGATGTACCGAACTCCCGCGCTCAAAGCGTAGTTTTTTTTTTTTTTAGTTTTCTTCACCCGTCACCAAGGGGTTAAGCCTATCCGATCACCCCCTCTTTACCCCATTTCATGAATTCTCAGAAAGAAAAAAAATTAGATTTGATACTTTTGCAGTATTCAAACCACCAAATTTTCTGAAAGTCAGAAAACAGAAAAAGAAGGACTATCAACTGTACCTGTTGGCGCAGCTGGGTCGTAAGCAGGGATGGTGCCCAGGGACATTTCGCTGGGATGGTTATGCAGCGTTTTCAGCTGGTCTAACTGGTGGATCAACCGCCTCCATGCTGCAAAGTCAGTGGTACAAAATCAAAAGATATTTTTCATTTCTTAAGGTGGGAGATTTGTGAATCTACAAAAAGGCAAACTTCTGAAATAATAAATAATGAAATATAGGAGGACTGGTATTCTCACTACTCTTCTTTGTTAATAAAAAAAAAAAAAAAAAATCAAAATTTATAGCAACTGATGCCACACACAACTGAATAATACAAACAAATGGCTTGTGAACAAAGTAAAAGTAAAAAGTAAAAATCAAGAGTATTATATTTACCAGGTGGCGCATTCTCAGGAACTTTGGATTCCTCCCATTCCTTTTTCTCCTTTTCTTCCTTTGCCTTCTTTCTCTGCTCAAATTCATACTGCCTCTGTTAATTGCACAAGATAATTATTTGTATTATCATCTAAACCTCCTTCTTGGAATCATTCCATTCTCATGCCTGCCTAAACCCCCTCCCCCTTCTTTTTCTCAAAGAAATGCTTGCAAAAACAGAAATATGCATCTACACATTTGCGGACAAATACTGAAATTATTAATGTACTTCAAGACCACTGGAAAATTTCCTTGAACAAAACTTTTTCTATATAATAAATTAATAAAGAGTTACTTCTAAAGTGCATCTACAAATGTTTACCCTTAGATGGAGCAGTGAAAGGCGATGTTCTTCCAGGTCCACTCTGCTTGGGAACCAGCGACTGCAGCACTTGAGGTTTAGGAAGTTGCTTACCAACTGGAAATAAAAAAAGAGAAGGCATTATAATTAATCTACAGCACTTCTTGATCTTTAGGGACATACATTCCACTTACCTAAACCCAGTAATGGATAAGTTTTCTCTTCCTAACCATACGGCAGTTAAATTGGGGTAGGAGCCAAAAAAATTCTAGGTGTAGTTGATTATTTTTAAAGGTTTATTTTCATCTATTTCTATAGTATTTTAAAATCATTTGGTTTAAGCTACAGAGAGTGGGTCTGTGAGCAAGGACAAACTAATAGTGGGGTTTGGTGGCAAAAATGTTAAGAACCAAAGTGGTATTAAAGTTAACAACTAGTGACAAGAGTGCAGTCAAGGGCTACAAGCACCCAAAAAGCCGTTTCCTACCTGATGTTCTGTCGTTTTAACATGCTTGGCCAGATTACCAAAGATGCGAGTTTGGCATCTGAAGCACTGCATGAACCTTCCTTTGACACCCATTTTTCGCAGCTTCACTGTATTACGCAAAGATGCCAGCTGTTCATCAGAAAAGAAGAAAAATAAAGTATGTTACAAATGACTACATGTGACTGACTTATTGGAAAATACATCAATCATAAAATACTTCAACTGATAAAAGAAGTCCATTTTTACTTAACCAAAACTACAGCAGTAACTCACCTTTGACTCTGCTCTAAGCAGCTGCAACAAAGCAACTCCTTTGGCATGGAATAATCTTGCCATCTCTTCATGATTTTTGCTCTCAAGGTGGTTCAGATAGCCCTATGGAAGAACAAAATGAAGCCTATTATTATAGCCTGATAGCATTTCAATCATACTAATTCACCAAAAGAAAGATTGGATCACTACTCTACATAAGTTATTAAGTTACCTTGATAGATCCAAATTTAGTGAGGTCACACATATGGCACTTGAGAGCTTCTCTGGGAATTTCCTCACGCTAAAAAGAAAAGCGTACAAGGTGTTAATTATTTACATATAATAAAGACACATATAAATATCACATAAAAGTTATCATTTGTGATGTGTATATCATAATTATTTACTGCAAATACACAAATTCTCTGAAGAAAGAAATAGCTG
>NC_061819.1:36863292-36878292 GCF_019202785.1 Penaeus chinensis
AACCTAAAAAAATTTTTAAAAAACCTTATGAAACCTTTTTTCTTTTATGAAACCACACTTTCCCTTTTTTTGGGAAAATTTATTGTATCCCAAGACTACAAACACTTATTTATATGTTAACATGTGTGCACAAATACATTTCACTCACTCACTCACACTTCACACTCTCTCTCTCACACACACACAAACACACACACACTCCCCTCACTCACTCACTCCATCACACACCACACACACCACACACACACCACACAACACACACACACACACACAACACCACACACAACACACACACACCCACACACACACACAACACTCACACTCACATCACTCACATCACACTCACACTCACACTCACTCACACTCACACTCACTCACTCACACTCACACTCACACACACACACACACACACACACACACACACACACACTCCACTACACTCAACACTCACACACCACACACCACCACACAACACACACCACACATCACCAACACTCACACACTCACTCACTCACTCACTCACTCACTCACACACTCACTCACACACTCACTCACACACTCACTCACACACTCACTCACACACTCACTCACACACTCACTCACACACTCACTCACACACTCACTCACACACTCACTCACTCACTCACTCACTCACTCACACTCACTCACTCACTCACACACTCACTCACACACTCACTCACACACTCACTCACTCACTCACTCACTCACTCACTCTTCTTGTGTTCATGCCAAACTAAACATGCAAGATCAAAATTGTACACTGAGCGCAACTTGTACATAAAACAAATGTGCACAAAATTACCATATAATACAAAAGATGCAAAGGCATAAATTTCACATTTCACATCTATAAATAGAGGGAGGAATGCTACAACAAAAGAAAAATTCAAGTTTATAATGAACCAGAAGCTTGGACTATGACAAGTCTTGACAAGTGCCAAGTAGCAGATTTCATCTGAAGTCGGTGCGAGATGATTTATTAAATTTGGGGGTAAAAAGAGTGAAAACTTGAGTATTGAGTACACAGAGTTTGAGATAACACAATGAAATATATACACAATTAACAGGACTACACTAATGTTGAAGACCTAGCAAAAACGTAAGAGAGTGAGAGAGGAAAAAATATATAAATTGATTAAGAAATAGGACCTAATTATGGGTAAGTTACAAGACTCTCTTTGACTGGCAATGAAATCAAAGAAGAGAATTTAACCAAATTCACAAAGGTTAAGTGTTGAAAATAGGTTCCCAAAATATCTGCTACTGCAACATATGAGACACTTTATAGGAGAATTAGGATGTATCCATACACTACCTGAGAGTTGTCTGAAAGTAAATGGTGCATCCAATTCTATACAACCATATTTCAATGTGTTTTGGTAATGCAGCTATCATAAACAATATTCCTGCAGTTTGGTCTGAGCTGGTATGGTCAGCAAACAATGGGTACACAGAGTAGGCATGACTACTAAAATATACCCAGAGCCTTGCGGCTGCATTTTATGGTCACAGCAAGGGAGCACAACAGCAATGAGAACCATCCCTTGGAGTCACCCACGAGCTTGGCATGACCAGTATTCTCGCAAGTATTTTGGCAAAAGTCATTTACCTGCTTTTAGATTACTTCATGCCTTATGGTACTTCATCAATAGACAAAAAATTAAATTTGTCTCTAGAGAATCAAAACAAACTGCTGGTTTTTCTATGATAGAGCATGTCCTGTAGCTATGACTCATGAAAGATGTGAGTACATCACCTGATTACCAAGGGCCACAAGGCAGCTCCACCGGCTCAACCTTTGTCACAATGGCACAGCAGGGATTACCTGCATACAATATTGGCCGCTTGCTGGGGCCAGCCCATGGGCCTCTCTCGGCCAAGGTACACCTGTAAGGTACAGGTTTGACAGAGGCAAGTGCGGGCAGCACACTGGGTTGGGAGCTTACCTCTTGTTGGGGCCAGCTGCAGCTGGGGTACCATCACCCTCAGCTTTGACTCCCTCCTGGACACCTGCTGCTGTTTCTGCTGCTGTTGTTGAAGCTGTTTCATCCTTCCCCTTCTCCTGGTCCTTGGCAGGGGCCTTATTATCCTTAGCATCAGGCCTGGGCTTTCCCTTCCTGGCCTTGACCTTTTTCCTAAGCTGGTAGTCATTCATCATTGGAAGTCCAGCTGGGCCAGAGACATGGCGACCCCTGCGACTGTGGGGCGCCTCATCCCAGGCACGTCGGGGGCTGAAGTGATGTTCCCGTTGGGGCAACTTGCGTGAGGGTGGAGGACGCATTTGGGGGGAACGAGCCCGCCCACGACGGTCATCATTCCCCCCACCCTGTGGGAGACACTCACCACTCAGTCACCACACAACAAATACAGCCCTATATTCTCACCCTTGCCATGGGAAAACCCCACTGGTAATTCCAGGAACCATTTGTGAGTCCTTCAGGTACACTGGTCAGCCTGTTGACCTGTGAGGAGCCAAAGGCGTGACCTAGCAAGAGAAGGCCAAGTACCACAAGCTTTTAAATTCAGGTTACCCTTTAACCTTACTAGAGAATGGTCCTTTAGTTTGCACTTCTTATAAATTTTCACACAATCCTAAAAGAATCATAAAAAATTAATCATTTATGACCATTGCTCTGTCAACCTTCACTTCTGGAAGGATTTACAGATGTCAGCTGAAGAGAAGAACAGCATTAGAGATGCAATGCAATCCAGCAATGCCAGCATCTACATGCTGTAGTGAACCCTGGGCTTTTAAGTTGTCCCAAATAGTCTGTAGCCCCAGTACTGCTTTGACAAAAATTCTGTTTTTTGAAGAAAACACCACTTATATCCTGCCAACCTACAGAGGCTGGAGAAGTTTAAACAGCACCACAAGTGGTATTGCTCTTTAGTGTAAAAACCCAATCATAAGGGCTAGACTGTTAGGAAGAAATGTGTGTACACACCATGTATACTTTTTTCATGACTGAATATCCTAAACTTAGGTATTATAACCAGTGAGTCATTTTATCTTCCTGTGGAAGGGGAATGGCCATCTGAAATCTCTTTTTTATGTCAAAAATGAAGGGTGAAACCATTAAAATACATTCCCAAAGTATTACATATGGTTGCACAAGAAGTGGGTCTTGGCCATATGTTATTTCACAAGAATTAAGACCAGTGGTGAAACAGTGTGTGATGTATGCAATTACTTTTATTGTAATTCTTTTGCTTAAATTACATTTGCAGGAGACAAAAAGATCCATAAACATTTCTGCACCAAAAAATAATGTTGAAAATGATCTAATTACCCCCAAAATAAGTTATTCTTACGACATGCATATATGTATCCAGGAATGAGACCTGTTAAGGAGGAGTGCTCTCCATTGAAATAAATTCATAAAGGGTTTGAGACAGACTGAGTTTTATATAACTCTTTTGAAAAAATTGCTCTGTTCCCTTATGTGCAGGAAAAAGGTAAATGAGAAAATAGTATTCCTCTCGCAAGGCAACATAGCTAAATTGAAAACTGCTGCAATGTATCACTTTGTCTTTTACTTGCTTAATATTTTGCATCACAATGTGACAAGAACTGGAGGACTACCTTCATCTGCTTGAAGTCTCATCTTGCTTCTTTATGTTATTTAGTATTCTGATATACTTTCTGATCTCATTAATATTATTTTATCAGTAAATATACATCAAACAAATCCTTTTATGGATAAATAATGATTCACTTGTATATCAGTCTTTTTACTGCAATATAGTTACCTAAGGAAAATAATTCTATCTTATATGAAGTAGCATTAAAGGTAAAAATGAAAAAAGGGGGGAAAAAATAAGAACAAAAATCCTCAAAAATATAATTTAAAAAAATAAATAAATAAAAAAACAAACAAAAGGGGACCATAATTTTTAAAAGGAAGGGGGGAGGGGGGAAAGAAGTTTAGTATCACAGCAACAGTTAAATCTTTTGTTTCAAATCCATTATGCATAAAGACAGATCAAAACACTTTTGGACAGTCTTTCATGGTAATCATACAACACATTAAATGCCATTAGCATTCACTATGTAAATATGGGGGGAAAACAAACCTATGGAAAAAACGAAGTACTGAACTGCCTTTCCTGTGCAAAATCTTTCTTCGCAGAGAGACCTCGTATATCTTATAAATCCTCTGCCAATTTTCAACTATGGTTCACCATTGGTTTCAACTTTGGGATTGTCTTTTAATCGACTGAAATGTCTCCTGGTCACTACTTACAACAGCGAGGCTAAGAACAACACAAACAGGTATTGTCTTTCAAGAGAATATCTACTTACCCTGTCCATGCGTCGCATTTTGTTGGCGGGAGGGCCATAATCACGGCTGTCACGCCCATCCACTAGCGAGGAACCCTGACGTGGAGAATAATTCCGTTGTTTGGTCTGCTTTACAGAGGTCTACAATATCAGACCTCTTACAATTACCCTCTAAATCTACTTATATTTAAACTGTACCATTAAATGAAGTAAGAAAATTAAGAATTTTCACAGTCAAGAAAATGTCAGGCTGGATAATGACGTTGGCACTGCTAAACCTGAGGGAAAAAGTTAAATTGTTTTCCCAAATTTCAATTGGTGTGTCACCTCTACCAATGCAAAAGTTTCCAGCCTTTCCTATGCAGTTATGGTGCACAGATTCAGCATCTTACCCTGAAACTTTGCAAAACTGCATTACAAAGGAAATCTTTTGTAACTAATCAATCTGTACTATTAAATTAATTTGTAAAACTATAAAGGAGTACCTTTAAATAATAATGAAAATAAATAAATAAATAAATATCCAAAAAATAAATGACGACTACCACCATCAAAATCTGAATAAGCAAGCAACAAAAAGCAAAAACAAACTTACCGAAGACAGCACGGCATTGAGTATGTTGAGCGCCAGTTTGGACTCATTATTGCCCATCTGGCTGAGCTGGCTAAGGGAGCCAAGCAGGTTGGATGTGCCCCCTCCCCCACCCCCCACAATGCTACCCCCTGACCCTCCTGGTGTTGGCAGGAGCCCGTTGCCCCCACTGCCTCCCCCAGCTGTGGGCACCATGCCGCTCTCCCAAGGGTTTACCATCATGCTGCCTGAGTTCATGCCACCGCTGTACCTGTTTGGAGATCTGCAATCAATATGCAAAGTTGGGGGGGTTTAGGCACAGTTGTTTATATTGTTTTTTTAGTGGTTTGTATATATTCTCAAACATAAGCAGATAAAAACAAAATATCAACAAAATATACCAATCAATATACTTATAAATAAATGAATCAATAAATAAAATAAAGAATAAATAAACAAACAAATAAATAAAATATGCTAAAGATGTCTCTCTACTCAACATTTAAAACTTATCACTACCATGCATTTTACAACTTATACATTATGGCTGGAAAAAACTGACACTAGGGCTTTGGTCAGATTACGTTACTACAAGTTAACAGAACCTTTCTGATCACAGACATGAATTCGGGGAAAAAGCAAATCCTGACTCCCATGTACATCATGATGTGTCAGAAACATATAAATCAGCATTATAACCTCAAACTCCTGTTAGATCATCACTGTAAAAATTATAGTTTTGCTTTTGATAATTTTGGAACATATTTTAAGCCTTTAACAGGTTTATGCATTAAATGATGTCAAGGTGAAATTCTGCAATGGCATGTAGTGCCAGAGGCAACCTGATTTGCACCATGGATATCATGTAGTGGTGTCATAACTGACTTCCACCATGCTGCAGGTGTATGCTTAGCTGGCAGAAGTTTACCAACATTTGTTTTTTTCCTCAATTTTGGTATTGGAAGACAAGGGGATAGGCAAACAACCAATGAAATGTCTTAAAGGCATCTAACTTGCCATTCCAGCTTGCCAAGGAGCAAAGGTGTCAAAACAAGCCTGTCACTATTGCTAGCTATCTGCATAGGCAAACCACAGAGATAGGTTTGTCAAATCAATATGGTTAACTGAAGTAACTGTGGTATTCAGTTCTATCTTGTTTCATTTTTGTTACTAGAACGTTTTTTCACGTAGTGTAGTTATTTCTTTTCAATATCATCCTTTTTTACAAGTCTGCAGAAGTCTGCAGAAGAGCAGTTTGAAAGATACATAAAATAACTATGAACAATACTCATGAAAAGAAAGGATTGCTCTTCCTCCTACTTTTTGTTTTGCAGAAAAAAAAAAAAATAATAACTAAAGAATCTCTTTACTTGGTCCAGGATCCTAGTCACCCCAATGGCCTCTCTCAAGGATCACATGAGACTGGGGGATGAAGGGAGTGGGAGGTACAGTGTTAACAGCTTCAATACAAGTTTCTCTCCCTTTTTTCATTTGCTGGTGCAAGCAATACAATTCTAGCAACTGGCTAAACATGGTAGCATATCACTATGGGATGCAATATGCAAGAACTTTTCACTCAGCCAGACCTAGGAATATAATATGCTCACTATGAAGCTACTCAATTCATGGCTTGAATTACCAGCAACTTCAGCAAATGATGATCTTAAACAGTTTTATAAGAATTTTTATTAACCTGAAGTCTCCAGGCTGGTTAAAAGATCAAAGACCAAAAGCTCTAAAACTGGCACATTAGTATCCATTTTATGCAATGCACCAATAAAGCTCTGGTTTGTCTCTTTGATACATACACAAAAAATAATGCCCACAGAAAGCAAGGAGTAAAGATATTTTTGTATTACTGTATGTCTTGACAGCTATGAGTACAGGGGGGTGGGAGACTAATGCTTCTACATAACAAGGATTTTGTTCTTAATGAAGTTAACTGTGCTGCACTCTTCCATGATATATGTTCATCATGATTTTTTGCAAAACTGAGTGGGGATGCAAGCTTCAATGAGACCCATTCACCTATTTGCGCCAGGATGACGTCTTCACGTCTTCCATGGTTGAGCCTCCTCTAAGCTGCGAATGCGAAAGTTGTGCACTTGTTTGACCATGGATGCTGTTGCTTAAGAGAAACAGCCCCTCAAAATAGGCTTATTGACTCTTTTTAGTCTCACTACTTAACCCCTTGATGATGGGTGAAGTAAATTAAAAAATAAACTACGCTCTGGAGATCAATGGCAATTGAGCGCAGGAGTTCGGTACATCAAGCCAAATCACTGGCTCGTAACGCTTTGGCGTGCCATACAGCCGCACACCACTGATCGAGAAGGGGTTAAGCAAATGACTGAGTGCAACCCGACATAAATCTAATATGGTGCCAGTGGCCCCCATCATGAAAAGTAAGCAAAACTATTACTAATACAATCAGTGGTGCAACTATTGCCAGAGCATGTACACCTTTGGGCTTGGTCACACTGTCAGACTTTTAGCATCAAATCCCTCAAAACTTGCACAATGTCCCAGGATCCAATGTTAGGAATATCTGTGCCACCCATAACTGGTTTCAAGAATAGATAGTATTATTCCGAAAAGCTTAACACAATGTAAGGTCTGACAGAAAATATTATACATTTCAACAGTGTAAGGGTTTAGTAACAATTACATTTCAGATTTACATTTTCTACTATGTTAGTATATATATATATATATATATTACCCTTATATACATGGTTTGTTACATTTCTAACTGCATAAAAAGGAAGACCACTACATAAATGTAATATCTTACATCGATATCCTAAATCAAAGAAAGTATTGCTCAAGCACTATTTCATGTCTGCATATTAACCCCTTGGTGACGGGTGTAGAAAACTAAAAAAAAAAAATCTATGCTCTGGCGGTCAATGGCAGTGCGCCGACTTTGAGCGCGGGAGTTTGGTACATCAAGCCAAATCACTGCCTCAGAGCGCTTTGATGCGCCGCCACGGTGTACAGCCACACACCACATTTCGTGCGGTTTGCTATGACGTCCAGATACGTGACCCATCGGGAAGGGGTTAATATTCATGTAATTACATAACAATCCTACAGCAATATTATAGAAACCAAACATTTCTATATATCATTTGTACTACAGCATACAGCCTACAGTTCAGTCTAAAAGTAGTCCTGGTAGACTGCATACCATACTTATTAAGTAACACTGCTTGACTGGCACACACTTGTGCAACTGCAACACACACACATTCCATCCTGTGACCACAACTTCATAGAGAAAAATGATAAAGAGAAAGACGAAGAAGCAGAGGAGTTATAAATGAACTCATTAAAAATATAAAAAGAAAAGAAAAGAAAAGAAAAAAGACACTACATACCTGCCCTGGCTGGAGGCATGGCCTGTGCGTCCATAGCCCCCATCCCCATAGCCCCCAGTGCCACTGTGGCTGCCCCCTCCATGGTGCCTGTTGCTACTGTAACTGCCACCTCCACTATAGTGTGGGTTGTGGTTGCTCACTCCTCCACGGCTGTAGTTCCCACGACTGTAGCTTCCGCCTCCTCCACTGGCCCCACCTCCGCCCCCTCGACCATAGCCCCCACTGGCTCTTCCACCTCTGTTGCTCCCACTTCTAAGACAAGCAGGGAAAGGAGGAATTAGTACCACAATACCCTAAGTGGCTTAGGCGTGGAAGGGAATTTGGCTGTATGCCAAGGTTAATGAAAGGAAATCAAACAAAAATATGATTATTACACTGATGCTCTTATACCTAACTTAAAGGCATTGTCAACCTGTCATAGTCAGAAGAAAGAAATAATAATAATAATAAAATAAATAAAAGCATAAATGTTAGAGCAGAAACAACTACTTCTCTTTTTAAACAAATTTCAGATCAAAATGTGCAAAATTAAAGCTAATAGACACATTATTACTCTCCCAAACTTGCTGTATCCCCCGCATTGATATTCTTTTGGGGGGATGAGAAGAAAAAGAAGAAGAAAATTTTTGTCCAAAAATAATAGTATTGTTTAGCATCAAGATTCTTTGTAATATTTTTCGTGATGATTGGACATTGCATAAACCCAGTCATTTTTTTCTTCTTTATAAATGCACATTTTATTTAATGTACTCCTATTTTTTGTAGGAGGGGAATAATATTTAAGAGGGAACATCAGTGCATAATACAGAATAGTATAAAAAATAAATACTGGGTCAATTAATTTTTGAGACATGGCAGATGGTGTCTGTAATCCAATACTGTCATGTCATGTGTATAGCCATTATAATGAACAGCATGATCTGCTGGGTATGGCTATAGACGGGGTGACATGCTAGAGAGTGTCAAGCAGGAAGTTGCACTAAATGTAGTGGACTCCTACTCCCAGTGGCTGGATAGTTGCCAGAAATCATTGGAGTATGTGACAGTGAGAGATTTTTAATACCGTCACAGAGGGATTAACAAGGACAATCAAATCAAAACAGTTCTACTAATCTTGGTTTCAAAAGTACCATTGGTAGGCCTCTTACAGTTCAGCACACCTATACTTGGAAAGGAAAATCTTTATTGTAATCAACTGAATAATATCACCTCAACGTTACAATGGTCCACGTCACAGACCAAGCTAGCTGCAAAGATAATAGGAAAAAGGTCTTACCTGTAACGGCTGCTGCCACCACCACCTGACCCAAACTGGTCCTCATGGTAATATCCTGGCATCCTGTAAGAAAGAAAAATGTATTTTAATATCCAATATAGATGAAGTTTCCTATGAAAAAAGCTGCATTTGAATGTGTGGAATGGGGTTGGTGAACAGCTATAATTCTGTGAGGATTCCTAGAATCTGACGACACAACTGAGTATACTTAAACTTGACTTTGTCTCAGACTCATATTGAGCACTGGTTCTTAAAAAGTGCTTATGCGTGTGCGTGCATGCATGTGTATTCTCTATTAGTGGAATTAGGGAATGTGAGAAAGTAATTCTAGTACAAATCTAAAATCTCTCCCTTGGCTTCCCTGAGCTAATCATATCACTGAACAGTGAATGACTGGCATATATGAAATAAAAGTCTCCCAGACCCAATCATAGGAGCACCTCCAGCCACTGGAAATAGTGTCTTCCCTGGCAGGGTTGTGGAGGCAGGTACTCAAAACACCTGACTATGACTCCTTGATTTCTTGTGTATCTGACTCCGATCCCCAGGTAAAACAATAATAAAAAAAATGGATTTCAAAAGAACTACTAGCTACCTATTAACCCCATGTCCTTAAAGATTTGAGTCAAGTGGTTATTGCTACACTATAGTGGCCTTTACATTGTATATTCTTAAAAGAAAAAAGAGGGGGGGGGGGAAAAAAAAATTATAATCTAAAAACTACATCGAGGACTATGATAAAATAAAAATTATATTTCTCATTCTCTTGGGTGGAAATAAAGAGTGCGATATGTTTAACCCCTTACCGTCGGGTGAAGAAAATTTTAAAAATCTCTAAACTCTGGAGATTAATGGCATTGAGCTGACTTTGAGCATGAGTGTCGCTACATCAAGCCATACCCCGGCTCATAGCGCTTTGGCGCGTAGCTTCCCTTGGCCAGTGACTGAAGGAACTCCTAGTCACGGCAACATGAAGTGTTGAATAAATTTTGTGACACAGAGATGGGTGTGTCCGACCAAACTGCAAAGAATTATCAAACATGTTCCCCGAAAATGTTGACCAATTAAAATTACCTTTATATCTACCAGCCAAACAAGATCCCCCTCCCCCCGGGTTTAGATGCACTAATATAGGGCAAACTGAAGATGATATTCTTGTACATGAGAAAAAGCTGCAGTTCTTGGTACATGAAATAATCTCCAGACACAAACAAATAAAGGAAAAAGACTGTAGTAAGACCTCCTCAGAAACGAAGTCTACTCATTGTTCACAAGGTTGAGCTCCATCTTACCATGCACACTGAGGTAAAGACAATATTTCTCAGGGGCTATTAGGGGCAGAGCCCACCATCAACCCTCTTTTCTCACGGTGCCTGAAGGAGACCCAAAGTTATGGAAAATTAGATTGTTGAGTGAAATTTTGTGATCTGGAGTTAGGAACTTAGTCTCTGACGAGTGCATCTATACTATGAAGAATTACTGGAAAATCTTCAAGACAAGTACAGCTACAGGTGTTATGACTCGCTTTGACGAAGCAAGCAGAAAGGACCTATATACACAGTGAAACCCCCGGCAGAAAGCTTAGATGAATGCCAGAAGCCGCAGAAATTAGTGCCACACTGAAAATTCTGGCACAATCAGTGTAGTTAAGTTTGATTATTGAAGCAGTTCAGTCAATTCTTCTATTATGAAAACACGTCTGATTACAGTATTGCGTGTAGTACAAGTTAGGCACTGATGATACAGGTTCATCATCAAACACGGAATCAACCCAAGTCCCTGCCTGCCAGAATATATGTCAAGGATGCTTTACAACTTCTAGGTGCAAATGTAGCTGCAATCACTACATAAACAGGTATAATGTAACAAAATCACTTCACATGATGCAGAAATCAAATATTTAATATGTTACTCTCCCCACCAACCAAAACAAAGATTTCCTACTGATCTCCCAAGCCTGAACTAATGGGGAGGGTAGGTGGCTAACATGGAAACAGGAGGTTTACCCAGAAAATTAATTGGATTCCTTCTATTTACATAAAACTACTCAAGATATTTGGATCTTTTCAGTCACATTACAAAAAAAAAAAAAGAAAAAAAAAATAATAGGACCCATTTCCTTTAGTTAAAGCAAATAATAAGCATCTCAATCTCCTAACTCTAAATATTAAACACTGCTATCAACAGTTCGTCACTGCTGATAAGATAGAGCCTAGAGCACATATTACGTTTTAATTCCGTTCGTAATACCAAATGACAAGTACAATCACCAAATCGAGGAAGAGAAACCTGTAAACACACTGCAAACACAACAAACTCGGCTACAGTTAAGGAACCACACGTCCCCCGCGAGCAGAATGCCTCAAAAGCAACTTGTGACGAAATAAAGTGCATTTTAGTGACGATGTGTTTTGGGGTAACCATTCAACAACAATGACAAAAGAAAAGGAAGAACAGGGTTTGGGAAATTCACAGACATGTTTAGAGACGCGCGATTACTCTGGCGAAACGAAGAATGCGAGAGGATGTGGGTAAACCTCGCCAAATCGGAGACACAAAGAGAAATAAATCGCATTGGCTTATTGATGCCGGGCGACGCACCCACAACTTTTGGGATAAACAATCCTCGCTCGTTTTTTCCCTCTCTTTGTCTCTCTCTCGGAGGATCTAGAACCGAACTTGCCGCAGCCTTTCAAGCTCCATTACCTTGTGCAATCACCGAGCGTATATTCGTTGTATTGGTCGGTCCCAAAGCCACTCAAATTAGACAAGAAACGACGCTTGGTGAGTTGTAACGTGGCGTCTCCTCTTCACAATGGCGGCGTCAGTGTTGCCATCGAGAGGCCGCGGTTCGTGCTACACTAAGCGCTAAAGTCCGCTAAATATACACATTTTTTTCGTAGATGAATATTGGATATTCTTAAGTGTTATATGTAACTGTGGTCATTACGGATATCAAGAAAGAACGTATCTCTCTAAACCGATCGAATTCGAGTCATCATTGGTACATTTTTTTCACATTAACATAAACACCCAAGTTTGGCGTTCTTTACTAAAATATATCATTGTGTAGACAAATCCTCATCTTAAAGATAAAACGAGACGATGCAAAACTAAAGCATGCATAATTCCGCCCTCGTCAAGCTGGTTTAAAAAACTAAAAAGTTGGGTCTGCTGTATAGAACAATATAAACAATTATAATAAACATCTTTAAAGGTCTATATAAATATAATAATAAGAACGGAACAAATTCTTATAAAGTTATCATTTCCTTAATACATTATTCCTGAACTAACATCTTTCACACAGATAGACCCCTAGAATTTGAATGAGGTAAAAAAGAGAAAGGAAAAAAAAAAAGGAAATTGCAAATCCACAGACAAATTAACGTATCTCACTCCAGAACTGAGGTGGCTTCAGATTCCATAAATCTGAGAAGTGAGATCCTACACGTGGTCGTCATTTCAAATGACATGACAGGGGTGGAATTCGGGTTTCAAAAGAGGTGAATGACATGTCAAAGGCTATATATTGTTTGTGATTTTACTCTTATATCTCTTGCTCTCTTAATGAAATACTTTTACTCTATATTTACTTTATTCTCAGATCTAAAACTCTGATATATTCTAGTCCTACTAAAGTTGCCATTAGTATATAATAGTTTTTCGCTAGATTAAAGTATAAAAATCTAGCAGAAAATAGCTAAAATGACACTACCGTCCGGAATCATTTCCTCTGATCTTGTCACAATTTCTTGTTTGTTTATTCTGTTGTTTTATATTGTTATTCAGTCTATTTCACGTTTGTCATTTTCTCTCTCCATCGCCATTTCGCTAATACTTTAATTTCCTTTTGTCCTTTGTTGTAAATTTTAAAATAGTGTGTTTTACAAGTGCTCTCTTTTAATTATTCATTTACTCTCACAAAAAGAGCGTCTGTCTTTTACTTCTGTCGTGAATATTTCTTCGTATGTATTTAGCGATTTCTGCCTGCTGATGAAGAAATGTGTCCGCCAATTTTGCCAAGGAGATATATCTACGCACAGACACACACACACACACACACGCGCGCGCGCACACACACACACACACACACACACACACACACACACACACACACACACACACACACACACACACATACACACACACACACACACACACACACACTGTGTGCGTTTAGGTATGTGTATGTATATATCAATATGTGTATGTGTATGCATGCGCGCGCGTGCCTTTGTGTGTGTGTGTGTGTGTGTGTGTGTGTGTGTGTGTGTGTGTGTGTGTGTGTGTGTGTGTGTGTGTGTGTGTGTGTGTGTGTGTGTGTGCAGATCATTAAAAGTAGAGATATTTCACGGACCCAGCAAAGTAGACTGAGGTATCTACACAATACACGCACAGGAAACTATCCCCATCAACACAAAGACGATGTAACCGACTGCCCGAAGGAAGCCCTATTTTAATTCCTTTATCTTGGGTTTCATCCGAGTTGGGACATTTGATAACACATAGTTTGGGTGACTGATTAGACCAATTCTTCAGTTATTCTCACATTTACGTGTCTTCTTCATAGGTAATGAAGTGAGGACTGGTTTTGTTTAATAATTGGCAATACACCGTGTGTTTAAATTAAAAGTCAGTTTACATATTCTCAGGAGCATGTAATCTACAGGGATGTTGTCAGTCGCCGGAGTCTTGTTACAGTTCAGGATTTTTAAGGTTTGTTTGATTTCTTAAATATGGGGTGGCTTCACCTCTTCAGATGTTAGTACTGCCGCCACCTTCCAGCAACATTCCACTAATAGTTTGCTTAGGTCATCAGGTTTGCATTTTTGAGCAATACAAGATTCTGGCTTCAATTCGGTTGCAAGTTCCTGGACTAAATCAAAGCCAACTTCCGCATCATTCTGATTGTTATGGTCTCAGTGCTGTTCACGATTTCAATTTTATATGCAATTGGTTGTCTAAATTTTGCAGAAGACAGATCAACGGTTGCTTGAAAATCTCGCACATCTTCCTCTTTTAATTTATTAACATCTCGTAATTTGGTCTTAATTTCGTTTAGTCATGGCCGCTCGCAAGTTACAATATCAGTACACCAATTGCACTCCATTCCCGGATATGCAGTGGGAAGGGCATAAGCTTCAGGAACTCTCACGCCCCTTTTTGAATTGCCTTTCTGTGTGTTTAAATATTTATTGATCGTACATTTTTCTCATACCATAAATGCTATTACCCCACTAGCTTGAGATAACATCATACTTCATACTGGGTATTGTTTACACTTTTTTTTTTTTTTTTACTAAGAATTACAAGTAAAACCCTAATATCAGTCATAACCAACGCAACTTAATTTTGATAGTGAAATGTTATTTGTCTGGTGTCAAGGATGCCAGAATTAATTGGTTTTACGACGGAGACGCTGCACATATCTGCCGGGTTTCCTCCTTGAGCCGAATGCAACTGCTTG
>NC_061819.1:36888292-36893292 GCF_019202785.1 Penaeus chinensis
TGCTGCTCTGCTCGCCGCTCGCGCGGCTCGCTCTCTTCTCTGAGCGCTCGCGTCCCATCCGCGCGCCCACGCGCGCTCTCGCCTCCCCACTCGTGCTCTCCTCCCCCACTTCTCGCCTCTCTCCTGCTCTCCCACGCGCGCTCTCTCTCCCACGCGCTCCGCTCTCCCAACCACTCGCTCCCTCTCTCGCGCCCTCACCCACCGCGCGCTTCTCGTCTCATCTCTCTCCCACTTCCTCTCTTACTCTTCGCGCTCTCCCACTCTCTCTCCTCTCTCCGCCTCCAACTCTCACCTCTCCCTCTCCCACTCCGCTCTTCTTCGCTCGCTCCCCAACTCCACTCTCTTTCCTATCCGATTTTCTCTCCCCACGCCTCGTCTGCGCTCTCTTCTCTCCCACCTCTAATCTACCTCGCGCTCTCCTCTCGTGTCTCTCCGCTCCTGCGCTCTCCTCTCGCCCACGGCACAGCGACCGCGCGCTCCCACGCGCGCTAGACGCGAGCAACGCACGCGAGCGCGCGCGCACACTCAATCCTCGCTCCTCCGTCTCTCTCTCTCTCTCTTCTATCTACTTCTCTCTCCCCACGCGCTGATCGCCGACGCCCACCACGCTGTCGTTGGGACGCGCGCGCCCCGCCACCCCACCCAATTGTGGAGACGATGAGCGCTGGCGGCCTGCCCCCACACACACCCACTCACACACCAACACAACTACACACAGCACAACACACACACACAGCCACACACACACACACACCACACACTACACATACACATACACACACACACCCACACATACATACACACACACCACACACACAACACCCACCACACACTCGCGCGCTCCTCTGCTTCCTCTCTCTCTCTCTCTCTCTCTCTCTCTCACCTACCGGCCCTCACTCACCCTCTCTCCCTTCTACCGGACTCCGCTCTCTCTCTCTAGCCCCAAGAACACCCCCCCCGTCCTTTACCGGACCCCAAAATCCACTAACCCCCCCCCCCCCCAACATTACGCCTCCCTCCCAACCAAAACATCCTGCAAACACCTTCATGTACGACATCCCCGCAAACCGCGAGCAAATCCCTCTTCTCCCAGCCCCACCCCAAAAAACACCAGCACAATCCCCGCCACCACCCACTAACCCACATGTCCCCCACCCACCCTTGCGTCACCACTATCCCACCACACCACCAAAACCCTCCACAAAACCACCCTCCCAATCCATAAAACCAATAAATTCCCCTCCACCTCCCAACCCCCCCCCACACAAAAAACCAAATCTATATTAAAAAGTACTATCCGCGTTTCACCCATTCCTCTCCCCTCACTTACCCCCACCTCCCCTTCCAACTCCTCGAACCCCGGTCCGACGTAGTGAAGTTGGAATCGAGAGATCTCCGAAGAGTCTCCAAGGAAGGCCCATGTTGACACTTGACTGAAGACCGGTGGCCACCCGCTGGCGGAGAAGGAAGGAAACAAACGCCCGCTTTGAACGAAGAGCTCCGAGGAGTTGAGAATACCCAAGCCAGTTCGAGGAGGGTGTAATATGGGTGCGGTTTTTTCCTCCCTTGGGGGGTGGGGGCATAGAGCGATGTGGCTAAGGAAGAGGGTAAACGCTTTTAACATATGTAATAAAATATTTAATAAATATATACTGTATATAAATATATAATATATTTATGTGTGTTGTGTGTGTGTATAGATATTATAATATATATTTATAATTGTATATATAGGTGTATATGTATATGAATATGTATATAAGTATATATGTATACTATAGGGTGTGTGTGTTTTTATTACATATATAAAAATATATATATATATAATATATATATACCATAATTGTATGTGGTATATAAATGTATGAAAATCATATATGTATACTCATGAATACGTCATGTTATAACGCATGTGCAATACATTAAACGTGATCGGACACCAGCCGAAAACAACAAACGCAAACCAGGTCTTACTTTACAAAGTGACGAACCTGTAAAACCAGTAAGAATTTTGAAAAATAATTGCTTGATACTTTCCTTTTTCCTAAGTGATAAAAAGGGCTCGACTGTCACTAAGATCATTTTAAACTGTAATGTGTTGTAATATACTTTGAAATGAAATCCTGGAAATATATAGAAGGTTCTGTCTGTACTTGGAGGCTTTAGCACCATAATTTATTTCTTCTTTCTCATTTCTTCTTTTTTTTTTTTTTCCTTCACTTTCTTCTTTCTTTTCTCTTTTTCTTCTTCTCTTCTTCTTCTTCTCTTCATTCCCTCTTATACCACTCAGCCGCCTCCTAGTTAATCCTCCCACCCCCTCCTTCTCCTCTTCCTTTCTTCTTTTACTTCTTCTTCTTCCCTCTTCCTCTTCTGTATTAATTTTTCTTCTTCTCCTTGTCCTCTTTGATCCTTGGCTGTTGCTGCTTCTTTGCCTCGTCTTTCCTCTTCTCTTCTTCTATTCTGACTCTTCGTCTTTTTTCCTTCTTCGTCCTCTTTTCATTTTTCTTCTTCTTATTATATTATATGAATATTATTCTTACCTTCTCCTCCTCTTTCTTCTTCTTCTTCTTCTTTCATCCTTCTTCTTCTTCTTCATCTCTTTTTCTTCTTATTATTCTTATTTCTTAATTATTCTTATTCTTAATTCTTCTCCTTCTCCCTCTTTCTTCTTCTTCTTTTTTTATTTTTAATTAAAATTATTACAATTATTTTTAATATCTTCTTCCTCTTCCCCTCCTCACTCCCTCCTCCTCCTCCTCCCCTCCTCCTCTCCTCCCCTCCCCACCTCCCTCCTACCCCCCCCACTCCTCCCCCCCCCCCCTCCCTCCCCCCTCCCCCTCCCCCTCCTTCCTCCTCCCCCCCTCCTTCGTTACAAAAAGAACTAAAAGAAATTGGAAGAATATAAAGACAATTAGCAATTGATAAAGGCCATGACTCTTTGCTATCACGGCCGAAAAAAACATTTTTTTGGAGAAAGGAAAGAAACTCCAAAAGTGAGAAATCAATTCGGGAAAATTTGCATTTTCTTGGTCAAAACATGTACGAAGAGTCCTATATATAAAATATATATTTTTTTCCCCTAATCTCCATTCCATTCTCTTCCTTCCCCCGTCCCCCTTTTCCACCCTTTTCTCTTTCCACCCTCCCCTCCTTTCCCCCCCTCCTTTTCCCCCCTCCTCCACCTCCCCCCCTCCTCCCCCCCCCTCCCCCTTTTCCTCCTCCTCCTCCTCTCCTCCCCCCCCCCCCCCTTTCTCCCCTTCCCCCTTCCCTCCTCCTCCTCCCTCCTCCTCCTCCTCCTCCTCTCCCCCCTCCTCCTCCTTCCCCCTCCTCTGATTCCTTTTTCTCCTCCTATTTCTTATTTTTTTTCCTCTTCTTCCCCCTTTTTCCTCCTTCCTCTTCCTCCCTCCTCCCTCCCTCCTCCCCACCCCCCTCCTCCTCCCCTCCTCTGCCTCCTTCTTTTTCCCCTTTTCCTCCTCCTATTTCTTTTTTTTTTTTTCTCTTCCTCCTCCCCCCTCCCTCTCCTCCTCCCCCTCCCCCTCCTCCTCCTCCTCCCCTTCCCCCCCTCCTCCTCCTCCTCCTCCTCCTCCTCCTCCTCCTCCTCCTCCTCCTCCTCCTATTCCTCCTCCTCCTCCTCCCACTCCCCCTCCTTCCACTCCCCCTCCTCCCACTCCCCCTCCCCCACTTCCTCCTTCTCCTCCTTCTGCTGCTCCTCCTCCTCCTCCTCCTCCTCCTCCTCCTCCTCCTCCTCTTCCTCCTCCTCCTCCTCTTCCTCCTCCTCCTCCTCCTCCTCCTCCTCCTCCTCCTCCTCCTCTCCCTCCCCCTCCCCCACTTCCTCCTCCTCCTCCTCCTCCTCCTCCTAATACGTCTCCCCCTTCCCCTTCCCCCTTTCCCTTTCCATTCCGCCTTCCCCCTTCCTCTTTCCTCCTTCCCTCTTCCCCCCTTCTCCATCCTCCATTTCAATCCAATTCCGTTGCAGAATCGCCAACAAGTTGTCAAGCGTCGAGATGCCTCAGTGCGAGTGCAGCTTGAAACAACTGAATAAATCTATGGACTCTTACATCACCAAACTCATGTTGCAGAACGAGTCCTCAGAGGCGGCCATAGCGGAGAGGAGGAAAGTGAGTTGGGGAAGGCGGTTGGAATGCGTTATATAGTGGGTCTGATTGTTTTGGGTGGAGATGGGGTGGTGAGGCAGTGGCGAGAGGATGAGGTGGAGACGAAGTGATATGGCGAAGGCGAGGGGATGAGGCAGGGTGTGTTGGGTGGAGATGAAGTGATGGCAAAGGTGCGATTTTTACGTTGGGTGTGGTGGGTGGAGATGTAGAGATGATATGGTAAAATGGCGAGGTAGTGAGATAGGTGAGGCGGCGAGGAGAAATAGTGGGACAGGGCATAATGGTAGTGGGAAATGCTGATGTATGGTGAAGTGGTGATGAGGAAATGGTGAAATGGGTAACGTTGTAAGGGTAAATTATGAGCTAATAAGAAGTAGTAATGACGATCATGTGATAATTTCCAAGTTCTGCTACAAGCTGCAATGAAGCAATCTTGTTCAAAGTCGACGGAAATATTTTTTTTTCCTGGAATTATGATCAGGGACGACCTAATATAGTTGATTTTTTGCTACAGAAGTTACACCAGCTATCTTGTGCCATACGGGCTGATGAAGATTACCAGCGGCTAGCAACAGGAAACATAGCGAAACTAGAGGAACTCACTGAAGCACTTGACGCTCGTGTAAGTTGAACAGTTTTTGATTTGTGGATCTTGTTCTCTTTAGGATTTATATATATATATATATATATATATATATATATATACGTTTGTTGTGTCATATGGTTTATGTTTATGTGTTTTTTATCTGTTATCGTTGTGTAAATACGAGTAAGTTTAGAGTATTTATATTTTACGTTAGTTTTCCCACGTTGTAGTTTTAGATTTTATATAGTTTTATATTGTTTATGGCCTACGGCTTTTAGATATTTTGTTTTTGACATGTA
>NC_061819.1:36900792-36920067 GCF_019202785.1 Penaeus chinensis
TTTTTTTGTTAATTCACTCATGTGTATATTTAACCCATTGGATCCCTTTACAATGTTATTTTGTCTTTTTCTGCATAAATGATTTTAGCCATTTTCCAATGTCTATATTTGTAATTTGATTTGCTTTATCCAGATGGTAATAGACTGTTTTCCTTGCACAGACTCCATATCATCTCCGTAGATAGTCAGTAACTTAGTACAATAATATTAACAATAAGTAACATTTTGTTAATTGTGTCATTTTTTATATTTTTTCATAATATTGAACCTTTATGTAATACAACCAGCACCTCCAGTCATGGTGGCTAGGAGTAGGATCCTGAGCATGGAAATGGTATCCTCCTTTACATTCCACACTCGGTATCGATGAAAATAATGCAAAAAACCCTTCCTAAATCCCTAATCACCCTCCAAGAGCACTCGTGGCAAGTCATTCCTGTCACCCTGGCTTCCAGCTGAAAAGCTCATGATGACAAGTTCATGTCACCCCACCCAGAGCCAGATTTTCGCATTACCTGCCCCTCAAGCCCAATTTTTTCAGAATTGTAGGGATTAATATTTATTTGTATATGGATTCAGGGTAACTTTTATTGTTTTATAGATTTTGCTGTCTACAACATATTAATGTAAGAGTAAGAGTCAAAGGGAGAGTAAGTGTAAGAGTGAGAGTGAGTGAGAGTGAGAGTGAGAGTGAGAGTGTGAGTGTGAGAGTGTGAGAGTGTGAGTGTGAGAGTGTGAGAGTGTGAGAGTGTGAGAGTGTGAGAGTGAGAGTGAGAGTGAGAGTGAGAGTGAGAGTGAGAGTGAGAGTGAGAGTGAAGTGTGAGTGTGAGTGTGAGTGTGAGTGTGAGTGTGAGTGTGAGTGTGAGTGTGAGTGTGAGTGTGAGTCAGAGTCAGAGTCAGAGTCAGAGTCAGAGTCAGAGTCAGAGTCAGAGTCAGAGTCAGAGTCAGAGTCAGAGTCAGAGTCAGAGTCAGAGTCAGAGTCAGTGTGTGTGTGTGTGTGTGTGTGTGTGTGTGTGTGTGTGTGTGTGTGTGTGTGTGTGTGTGTGTGTGTGTGTGTGTGTGTGTGTGTGTGTGTGTGTGTGTGTGTGTGTATATGTTTGTGTGTGTGCGTGCGTGTGTGTGTGTGCATGTGTGCGTGTGTGTGTCTATGTGTGTGTGATGATTTGTATTTAGATTTGTTTCAAGTATATTTGAATGTATTTAAGAAAGTAAGATAGTTTTATGTTAAATAATAGTCAGGTACTGTTCCATAAATTTCATAACCCATACTAAATATCTCAAAACTTTCTTCTCAAGGGTCGTGACAACTGTGTGGTGATGGCAACAGGCTACGGAAAGAGTTTGTGTTTCCAGTTCCCACCAGTGTATACAGGGGGTGTGGCAGTGGTTGTCTCGCCCTTGATTTCTCTTATGCAGGACCAAGTATTAGCTCTTGAGGTGAGTGGAAAGGAATAAGTTTCTTTTATAAAGAAGAAAGTTTAACGTTTCCTAAGAAGCATATAGAGTAATTGCTTACTTATGTAATATTACTTACGAGATCATAAAAACCAAAAAAGTTTTCTGCCATATATGTAAATTGGTTCAAAATAATTCAAGCTTAGTAGTCATAGATTCTTTTTATGTTGGACACTGAAAATGGAATGGATAATTTGTAGAAAATTGGTTAGACAAAATTATTTACCTGGGAGGAATATTAAATTTTAGAAGCCAAAATAACAAAAGAAGCATTTGTCCTCATGCTTGATACAAGCATCAGTGCTTTTCAAAGTGAAATATTGAAGTGCTATGTGTTTGATTATTAAGATTAATTTCTTTTATTTACTATAAAAGTATTGCATCCTTAGATGTAAAATAAGCTTATAATTGTTTTATTTTACAGGCCTCCAACATAGGAGCATGCTACTTAGGCAGTGCTCAGAAAAATAAGTCTGAAGTCTATACAGAGATGTTTGCTGGGATGTATAGAGTTGTATATGTCACTCCAGAATTTATTGATGGTAAATAGATTAACTGAAAACATTACCAGTATACAATCTGTGGATAAACTAAATTATTATTTGTGTATATAGACTATTTGAAGTCTTGATAGATTTTCCAGTTAATTGGTTTTTTCCTTTTGAAATATTAGAGCGAGTTTCTTTATATAAACCTGTGTCTTATTTAGCCATACAGAGCTTGTGAATTTACGATAAATAATAGCTTGAGGGTTCTCTTGAATTATAGCTTTTATTGATCATGTTTATTGTATAGGTTTTGAATAATATAGAATAGGAAATTGTAGGCTCTTACATATGCATGTTCATCAGTATCAAGGTCATACTATAAATGATCTCAATTAGGATATTCAGAATTCTCAGTACAATGTTAATGACTGCATTTATGACTGAATGACTCTCGTGTAAGAGAAAGTTAACCAGAAGAACATTGTTTTTCTTTCTTCCAGCTTGTCCTGATGTGTTGAAAACACTTGATAAGAGAGTTGGAATATCCTTGTTTGCTGTGGATGAGGCTCACTGTGTAAGCCAATGGGGACATGACTTCAGGGTTTCATACAGGTGGGTTTAGCATAGACACGTGGAGCCAGTGAGTTAGTATGCTGGTTAAGGATATCATCATTTTGTATGTTTTGTTTTGTAGCATAGAAAATTACGTGTGTGAGTGTGTGAGTGTGTAAGTGTGTGTGTGTGTAAGTGTGTGTGTGTGTAAGTGTGTGTGTGTGTAAGTGTGTGTGTGTGTGTGTGTGTGTGTGTGTGTGTGTGTGTGTGTGTGTGTGTGTGTGTGTGTGTGTGTGTGTGTGTGTGTGTGTGTGTGTGTGTGAGTGTGTGAGTGTGTGAGTGTGTGTGTGTGAGTGAGTGAGTGAGTGAGTGAGTGAGTGAGTGAGTGAGTGTGTGAGTGTGTGAGTGTGTGAGTGTGTGAGTGTGTGTGTGTGTGTGTGTGTGTGTGTGTGTGTGTGTGTGTGTGTGTGTGTGTGTGTGTGTGTGTGTGTGTGTGTGTGTGTGTGTGTGTGTAGGTATGTATGTGTGTGTGAGTGTCAGTGGGATGTTGGAATATACTACTATTGTCACCCTGAATGATGTATAATGTGCACAATGGCAGCCATTTCCAATTCACACACAAACCAAAAATGTTACATTTCAGGCGACTCGGGATCCTCCGGACCAGTTTTCCGAAGATCCCCATTTTGACTGTCACTGCCACAGCTACTAAGACGGTGCGGGAGGACATCTGCTCGTCTCTTAGCCTGAGGTACTTGTGCTACTTTTGTGGTGTAGAGGTCGGGAGGGTATTGTCTTGATTGATTAGGACGGAGTGTGATATGTTGTTAGAAAGTTATGATTACAGTCACAAAAATATTGATAATGATTTTGGTAGAGATAATGTTATTAGTATTGGTAATGGTAATGATGTGTAAAGAATGATGATAAAAGCAATAGTGATCTTTGAAGATTGCAATTTCTCTGCCTTTCTCCCCCCTGCCCTCAGTTGTAATTAAGGTTTGGTTTTCCAAGTTTGCCCAAAGCTAAATTTGGGCTTTCACTTTTCAGGAGCATTATTTAGCACACACAGTGGGTGTATGTTTCATTCTTCTGTATCAGATACAAACTGCATATTGATACAGCAAATTAAAGGCTGATTAGCCCTTGAAAGTTCTCTATGGAAATAAAATAGAGTAATATTTCTCATATATAAAAACCTACATTTGTATGCCCAAAGATTAAATTTCACCATGTGTGAAGAGGCGAGTGTATGCCTGACTGGAGATGAAATCCAAGGGGAATGTGGGAGAGGATGGGTGGTTGTTGATGACTCTGAGTTGATGACTCTGAGTCACTATTCAGAGAGGAAGTAGAAGTAGAGAACTAGTTTTAGATCACTGAAATCAGGAGAAAGTTTTTTTTTGACAATGAGCCCGCAGGCCATGCGTTCAGGTGTCATGACAACCAGCTCGATCAGTTTTTTTTTTATTTTCTTCATCAGTCAGTAAGGTGTTAAGTGCATCATATATTAATTGTTTTCTTCTTTTCATAGGTCACCAGAGATTACAATCACCAGTTTTGATAGGCCGAACCTTTACCTGGAGGTGAAGAACAAAGTGAAGGGTATCGTAGAGAACTTCATTTCCTTCTTGGTCAAAGAAACTCATGGGAGATACACCACAGATGGACCTACCATTGTGTATTGTCCTACTAAGAAAAGCACTGAAGAGGTGTATCATGCCTTGGCAGGTCTGTGTTTTTCTTTATATTTATTTTTCATATTTTTTTTGTGTATCTCATTTTTGTGTTTTATATTTTGAAAGTCAGTTATTGGGGATTTAAAAAAAAAATTTATTCGCATGTTTTTCTTATCCAGAAAGTACAGATGTATGTAATTGTTATTATGTTTCATACTTTGAGAGTGTTAAGAGTCCATTAGTTTGAATGGTTTGCATTATAAAGGGCACTGCTTTACCAAGAATGGAAGTATGAGAAGAGAATATTAAACATTGTCAGGTCTGTGTCATTTTAAAGATATTTGTGTGCCCTCTTATTACTTTTCTCTCCCTCTCCCTCTTCTTCATATCTTCCTTTCTTTAGGCTTCTTTGCCTTGAGTATTTTTTCTGCATTTCTTTTCTTTATTATTATTATGAATAAATGTTCCTATATTTCTTTGTTCCTACAGGTTTGGGTGTAAAGTGTGTAAAATACCATGCAGGGATGACACCAGGTCAGCGAGATGAGGCTCACAAAGAATTTATGTATGACAAGGTTTGTTGTTTGAAATGTAATTGTTAGATGAACTATGAAAGGTAACATGAAATCTTTGATCTACTGAGTAATATTAAAAATAAATGAATAAACAGACTCGTAACACTAAGACTATTGCTTTATGCTGGCCAATACTTTTTTTTTGTACCATCTGAATGTTAAGTCTAATTCATAGTTTTAACATTTCCATTCCTTTTGTCCATCATTTATTGTGTTTACTTTGGGGTAGTATTGTAATTGAATGTTAGACATCCTTTAATATATTGGTAACAGTGGTATAGTTCTGGGATTCATAGACAGACAAATCACACATTGTGTCACTTTAGCCTGGCCATTTCTTTTCATATATTATTTCAGTGTGGTTATATTACTTTTATATTGTTTACATATAAACAATATAATGAGGTGGCCAAATTTTTTTGGTCTTATTTTTCATCTCCTATTTCCCTGTCAATTTTTTATTATTGTTTTCCTACAGGCAGATCTTATTGTTGCCACCATTGCATTTGGAATGGGGATAAACAAACCTGATGTTCGCCAAGTCATCCACTATGGAGCATCAAGTAACCATGAGTCTTACTATCAAGAGATAGGTCGTGCAGGACGAGATGGCCTGCCGTCTGTATGTACTGTTCTGTATGCACCAGAAGACTTTGCAGTGCATCGGTGAGTTCAGTTTTGTGAATGAATTGATGATGACTTAATGGAGGTACAGATTACAAAGCAGTACTTATATAAAAAGACAAAAAGTAAGAAAGATGTATACAATAATAGGCCAGAGATCAATCTACTCCAGCAGTGAAAGATCTGTTGAATCCAAGGACGGGATTCTATACATGTTTCAAAAGGGAATACCTAAGGTCTTATTTCTAGATTGCAAAAGACTGCTTTTTTATTTTGCTTAGTCGGGTAAACTAAATTTGACTTCATAACTATCTGCTTTCATGGAAAGTAGATGAATACTCAGTAGCTTTCACAGTTGGGTCTGAATTTAAAAAAAAATTTAAGCTCTGTATTGTTATCATAAGGGAGGGAGAGAATAATGAAAAATAAGATGAATATTATGTAGGAAAAAAGTGTGAATGTGAACAGATATCTTCATGGCAAAAGAGATGTATTTGACATGTTTTGATAATAGCTTATTCAGAAATGCACATATTTCAGATGATAGTATAATCGAGATGTGTCAAATACATATCTCGAAGATGTTCATTCACATTCATACCTTTTCCTACATTTGTCATAATAAACACTTTTCAGAAGACCATAAATGCCCATTCTTAACATTTTCTTCTTTCTCCTCAGTTACTTTTTGAGCCAGATAAAAAACCAGCGATACATGGAACGGCGGAGAGAGATGATGAGCAGAATGGAGAAATTCCTTACCATAACAACTTGTCGACGAGCAGAGATCCTCTCCCACTTCACGTCCCGCCCCCCAGATAAGACTCCAAAGAGTGACTGCTGTGACAACTGCACTCGCATGTGGGTAATCTGATGGGAAGGATGGAGTGAAATGCAGTAGAGAAAGAGTGTTTAGGGTGTATGAGAGGGGTGGGGGATGACCTAATTTATAGAAATTATGGTAAGTTTGATTTTTTTCAAAACTCAGTCTGTTAGAAAAAGGAATTTTACTACTAAAGGACAGAAGACAGAAAAGGTTGTCAATGTTTGTTTAAAGGAGTTAAGGAGGAAAGTAGAGAGAGAAATAGAATCATAGTGCTGGAAGTGGTTATTAGGATTTTAGATGAGAATCTTTAATGTGATGTTGATCTTTTGTGTGTTTTTTTTTCAATACATATATATTTTGAAACTGTTCCTTTTTTTTTCAAGATTATTCAGTAATATGGGTATATAGAAATAAGGAATTTTTCTAGTTTAGGCTTTTACCGGAATTAATTGGTATTTTACCTTTTTAAAGGAAAATTGTTTTCTTGCCCTTCAGGTATGATTTAGGTAAAATTTTCTGATTAGAGATTTCTCATTTAGAAATGATATAATTATTCTTTTTACAGACTATCAGGTGGAGGAGTTGGCAAAGGTCAGAGCAGAGTTGAAGCAGCCCTTGATAGTGAAGGAAAATATGACTTCACAGTGGATGCCATCAACCTTTTGAAGGCAGCAGATGTGAGTGATTTCAAAGGAGAAAGAGGAAAACTCTTTGTAAAACAAATCAAAGAATTTTACTGTTGTAGTGCTCACATAATTTGTTTTTCCACATAGACTAAAGTAGATAATCTTGAAGGTGATAAATTATGTTTTTTAAGACAATTTCATTTTTTGTTATGATGTCAAGCAGATTTTTGAATTTTGATTACTGTAGTCCATATATGTACTGTAGCAATGCGAGATTTATAATATTTATTTACTTTATCTGTAGGGTTGTAATGGACAGTGTGCAGTAGGGTCTCTCATCCTAGTGCTTAAAGGTTCAAACAGCCAACGGGTTCGACCACAGTGGAAGAGAATAGAGTCCTTTGGTGCTGGCAAAAAGAGGAGTGAATCATACTGGAAGGCTTTGTGTATGTATGGAAATTACTTTATACTGCAAAAACATGAAGTCTGTAAAGTAAAATGATAGAGAATATGAGGAGGTCTCTATATATAATGAATTAAAAAATGACATAACCTGTTAAAGTAGATTTTTTAGTCAGCAGAGGAGTCTAAGATTTTGAGTACAACTGTTGTGGATTATTATTATTTCTTAGACTTATTGTCTTATTTCTTACAATGTTTTGTACCATGAGTTACATTTTGTCATATATAACTATGATCTGTTGTGAAAAATCTGTTCACCAAAATGAAATACAACTGCCTTAACAGGAGTGTTACCTTTCCTTCTTTTAAAATATTTTTTCATTCGCATTTCTTTGAACTTTTGTGAACTATTTTGTGTTCACTTCCATTACTTATTCATTTATTTTTTTGTGCAGGTAAGATGTTGGTGTTTGCTGGCTATCTGTCTGAGACAACCATAAGCTCAGGGGGTGGTGGAAGGGGGAGGGGAGGGTGGGGAAGGTCTGCCTCGACGTTTGCCTACGATGCCATTGGGATCACCAGGGAAGGAGATAGGGCACTGATGAACCCCAGGTGAGTGGTATCTTTTCTTTGTTTCTCTATATTTTATTTATTTATTTTTTATACTAGACTATTTTTTTCCCTGTAATCTTGATGCTTACTCTGGATGCTTACACTTTGCTTTGAGTCTCAGGATTTGTTCAAGCTGATTTGATCTCATCTTTTATTACTCTCCTCAGGTGAAACATAAAGAGTCTAAGTCCACTTGATGTTTATATGCTTAATAGTTCAAATAGCTTTACATCAGGATGAACTTTACTACATACTGTTACACCATACTCAAGAAAACACATGATAAGGTGGATGGAAGATTTTCACAATGCCAGTGATGAAGTTTCTGTCATTTATAGATTCGCTAATCAAATCAAAGTATAAAAATCTTATTTTCTCTTTTACAGTAGCAAGATCCTCCTACAGCCCTCAGCCACAATGCTTGATGAACTGCGTTATGTCATAGCTATAAAGAGGCCAACGGCCGCAGACCCGACCCCTGTTGTAGAACGTCGCAAATTCAATCCAAGGTAGGATGTGTTTTTATTATCCTTGAGTTTGAACTCTTCTTAAGAAGGATTTGTTCTGAAAGATATAGGTAAATTTAAAAAAATAATCCGTGGTCATTGCTTGAGGACTAAGTGTATCAGTAGAGTGCATGAAGTTAAAGATGCAAATATAGATTGTAACCTTAAATTATCTATGGCTATCATGCTCTTCTGTAGCCTCAGCTGCAGCCAATATTTTGATTCATTCTTTAATGTTACCAACAATTATTAGCCTGCCATGGAGGGTTTTTTGTTGTGATGAGGGATCATGATTTTAATTATGTATAAAAAATAATGGTGATTGTAATGATGGTGGTGGTGATGATAATTATTGCTGTTTTTATTTGTATTGTTATTTTTATTCTTATTTATGTATTCCAAATCTTTGTTTCATTCATTATAATTTTTTTTACCATCCTGTGCACTTTTTGCAGTGAATTCCTTTGCCGGGGCCTCTCCAGCCTGCAGAAGCAAGGGCAGATGTCGAGCGTAAAGACAGAGACCAAGGAAAACAGTGCAGAAAAGAGTGGAAGCAACAAGGAACAGGCAACGCCGGTTGATCCTCGGGAAGAGGAGCTGAAGGTTAGCGATTCAACAGTGACAGAATGTGGGATTGATGAGGCTGATTCTGTTAATGCTGGGATGGCATACATGCCATATCCACCATGATTTTTGTTTACTGATTTTGTTTACACATAGAGTTTAGTAAACATGATGTCAATTGCTTGTGGTTACTTTTGCCTATTTTTCCTTTTCCATGATAATAATAATAATAATAAAAAGAACTCTTCATATTATTATTATAATAATCATAATTTCAGTATTAATTATGACAGTGGCAATATTAATTGTAATAAAAAAAAAAAAATCGCCCAAAAGGAATAGAATAATCAGGTCAATATAATGAAGATTATATAACAAAACTAAAGTTTATAGTGCAATAACTTAGTTAACTGAGATATTGTAAAATGGGAAGGATATATGTGCAGGAGCTTACAATAAGTCATGTGGTATTGTATGTCTTTTTCTCACTCAATCTCTGTCTGTCTGTCTCTGTCTCTCTCACTCTGTCTGACTGTCTGTCTTTCTCTTTTTCTCTTTTTCTCTTTTCTCTTTTCTCTTTTCTCCCTCTCTCTCTTTTTCTCTTTTCTCTCTCTCTCTCTCTCTCTCTCTCTCTCTCTCTCTCTCTCTCTCTCTCTCTCTCTCTCTCTCTCTCTCTCTCTCTCTCTCTCTCTCTCTCTCTCTCTCTCTCTCAATCTCTCATGTAGATAAAAATATTTTCAGGTTAAACTGTATCAGTCACTGATTGAACTGCGCAACCGCCTTGGAGATGAGAGTGGATTCATGCCTTATTTGGTGGCCACGAACAGGGTCTTGCTGCAGCTTGCCCAGACCAGACCCTCTACACTTAGTGCATTGCGCATGAGTAAGAAATGTTCTAGAGTTTGATGTGGATGTTTTTTTTTTTTTTTTTTTTTTATAGAATCAGCTTTGTAAAAATATTATCATAGACTTATGATTTGATTTCTTAAAAATACATCTGAGTGATTCGTCAAGGTTCAATAACGATAGATAAACTACTTGAAAAATCCAGGATTGGAGCTCTGAAGTACCTCCTGTGTTTGACAAAATATTTAATTTGTGATCATACAAGTTACTAATTATACATTTTGTATTTTCATTTCAGCTGAAGGCATACCTGAAGTGAAGGTGCAGAAATTTGGTCCTGCCATAGTCAAACACATTAAAGAATTTTGCATTAAACATAATCTTTCACATGAAACTGAAGTTGATGGTGGAGAGGACATGGCAAATGTAAGTGTATGTTCTTCAAGGATGCTGTAGGTGTTTAGATATTAGTTGGATTTGTGGAATAAAAAATAAAAAATAATCATATATTTATTTATTTATTTATTTATTTTTTTACCTGGATCATCCTTTGTAGGAATTAAGAATTGAATATACATAGTAAATTCCTGTCAAATATATGCATTATAAGAAGGTAACAAATTATTTCCTCCTTCAGAACAAAGATGAAGAATCAAAACCATCGACGAGCAATAAACCCAGCAGTTTTGTTTCATCCAAGCAGCTCTATACATCGCAGCCAACTCTAGACACTTTTAAGAATAATTCTTTGAAGGCCAGCAGTTCATCAGGCTGGATATCGGCAGCCAAAGCCAAGGTTTCCAAATCGCCATCACAAATGGATGATTCACAAGAGGACAAAGGACTGTCTACTTTAAAAGGTGATGAAGATACCCAGGGAAGCAGCGTGAGAAATCATTCCAAAGAAACGTTGAGTCGGGTGAGCAATGGGACTAAAGGCACAGACAAAGAGGAATCATCATCATCACCCATTAGTGATAAGGATAGATGCAGTAATGTTGAGGAAGTTGGTACAAACAAGCAGGCTGCTAAATCAAAGTATTTTGTTTCCAGCTTGGACTTGTCAGATGATGCTGCTGATTTGTTTGGAGCAGAAGATGAAGATAGCTCTAACAGCAGCTTCTTCAGTGGTCAAAACAAAAAAACAACCTTGTTAGAACAGGAAAAGAGTGATTTTAGGACTCTCAAGACTGATTTAGATGACAAAACTGGAAACGGCAAAAAAGACAAAGATAGCAAACCAGCACCGGATAGATCACAGTCAGCCACCAAATCGAAAGCACCACCAAAGAAAAGAGGAATTGCATACGATGATTCAGAGTCGGACAAGGAAGAAACAAATTCTCAGGAGTCACAGGAGAAATACGAACGCATTCTGTCCGACAGCAAGAAAAAAATGGAATCGAGTGGCTGGATTGATGCAAAAAGGATGAAAAAGAAGATGAAGAGTAATTCACTGTTCAAAAGATAAGTTAAAGGGAAAGTGGAGTAAAATTAACTATTTCCAGATGATCCCAGATACCCAGCGAGATTTTCTGATTAAAGAAAGACAAGATTTCAGGGGTTCTAAAAAGGCTTTGTGGAAGAAACATTTGCCTGAAAGGAAAAAGTACAACTTATGTATGTAAACATTAAGATTACATTTCCGTTTTTATGTTAATGATAAATATACTATGGTGAAGAAATATGTTTAGTTGTCTTTATTTTACAAAGATTTTGTAATAAATTTAGAGAGAGAGAGAGAAATAAAACAAACAAACATCAACAACTAACTATACATTGACTTATTATATTCCTATGTCATATGGAAAAGAGTGAACAACATGCTATATTTCCCCCCCCCCCAATCCTTTGCCCGTTGTTGTTGTGGGGGGGCTTAGGAGACGAAGACTGAGAGCCAATGATGGGGAACTCGAACTCCTCAACCTTGGGACTCAGCCATCGACTCAACTAATTTTGCATAGTCTTTTTTCCCACTCATACTTTTCGTTTCAGTTTCTTCACCAATCCCTTCTACTCTCCACCTCCTAAGGTGTGAGAGCTGTGCTGAAAGGTTGAAAGGCTGACTTTATGTCAGTCCTGAACGGCCTGAGGGAACCATGGGCACGGTATTCCCCTGCCATACCTGGCCCTTACCCCTCAAGGGGACCCTGAGGGGTGGACTATTTTTTTCCCCAACATACTCCAGGCTTATCATGGCCAATAATGAAGACATAACCCCAATCTTAGGGGCAATGAGGCTTGCCCCTTTATCAAATAGCCCCAATCCCAGCTCTCCTTTGACCACGGCTCCGAACACTGCAACAACTCCCCCATCATCAATGCATACTAGTACAGTATCAACCCTAATCAACAACCAACCCCCAGGAGACATTTCTACTCTCCCAACATGCTCAACTTCAACACCTTTACTCCCACAACCTTCTTCATCAACCATCCCATCTCCCCTTATTACTACCTTACAACCTTATTGCCCACCTCCCCGTAACACTACCCCCCTCAACACTACTCCCTCCTCCACACGTCCCCGCACTTCTACTACCCCCACCTCTACAAAAATCCTAAATACTCTATTTAGCCCAGCCAAATGGGACCGATTTCTCGTGATCCCTCCCACAGCTCCCTACTCTCAAAACACCCTCCTCTTCCAACAATGCCTCCAAAAACAAGTAGGCAAAGTCTCTTTCCGTAGCCGACGCGACCACTCCCGTCTCGTCACAGTAACAACTGAAAACCAAGCTATAGCATTAACAAAACTAACTGATCTATGTGGTAATCCCATCCCTACAGAACCTCATCCAACCCTCAATACTTGCACTGGAACTGTCTCTATCTCCCCAACAGATTGCCCAATCCATGACAAAGAATGGTCAGATTGTGGAGAGGACTTACTCGCTTGTCTCACAGACTATGATGCAACATATGTACAATGCTACTCCATTCCTCCCAGAGGAAATCGTAAGAAATCCATCAACATTGCCAAAATTACTTTCCGTAGACATGACCTTCCCTTAAATGTTTTCATAGGTGGGGAATCCCTACCTGTCCGACCATACCAACCTCCTCCTCGTCAGTGCCAAAATTGTTGGCATTTAGGACATCCTGCCAAACATTGCCGTTCCACAGCCAGATGCCCGCTATGTGCCCAACCTGGCCATACTCGATCAAATTGCTCTGCACAATCACGCACATGTGCAAACTGTGGCGGCCCCCATAATATATTTTATAGAGGCTACCCCACCTACAAATTTGAGTCTGAGGTAGCAACTCTCAGATTCAGACTTGTACTCACTCTACGTGAAGCCAGACAGGAAGCACGTCGACAAGGCTTTTCTCTTACCCCCTACTCCAGTAATGTCGCTCACTCTGCCAATCCCCCTACCTCCCAAGCTCCTACACCCTCTCCTAAACCCAACCCCCCTCCATCTAACTTCCCCTCTTCTACCTCCTACCTTCCCCAGTCAAATTCTTTTGCCATCCTAAACCCAGACACTCCAATCTCTACCCAATCAAATTATTTTGCTATCCTAAATCCAGACACCCCAATCTCTACTACAGCCCCAACACCTTCCTCTCTCTCAGACAGAATAAACGTTCCACCCCCTCTTCCCCTACCTCACAATCACCTCCACCTTCCTTTGCCCCTATTCAGACACCAGACTTCTCTTCCCCCCCTCACAAGAAAACCTTTATCTCACAAAACTCCCCAACCAACTCCACTACAGAAACTCTTGAAGATATCTAAAACTACATTATCGAGTCCCAAACTAATACTCATCCACCTTCAAATTCTACAACTCCCGCTCCCTCCACACTCAAAGTGACTGCCGATATCCATCCTCCTCCTACTCATATTCTCCTTACACCCAATCCTCCTACCCCATCCCAACAAAACCCATTCCCCCTGACTCCAGACCCACCTATATTAACCCTCCCACTATCCCCTCTATCCCTTCCACTCCCTCCTGGATACACACGTGAAACCCTCATGTCACAAGTACCCTCTTCCCCAGACCCTCTACCTCCCGACACCCCTCCTGATACAACACCACCTCCCCAACCTCATTCTTTATCACACCCTCTAGCACCTTCCCCTTCAAATTCTCCAACACGCACTGCAATCTTTGCCAGTAAATCAACGAAAGTATAACTATCCTTCATTGGAACATTCGCGGTTTCCGAATGTTCCTCTTTCAGTCCCATATATTCTATTGTCATGCCCACGTCCTCCCTACATAGACATCCCAACTTATCAGACATCCTTACAGAATCTCACACTTTCTGCTTTGACAACCTGTTTTCCTTCCTTAAACGCATATATATCCTTCACTTGATCTAACCCCTTTACATTACCTCATCCGACCCTAACCCATTCACTCACCAATTCCTTAACCCAGCTTTAACAACTAATCACTAACCCAACCATCCTTCACAAACATTAACTATAGTGCTATATGACCTTAGATGTCTAGCACATTTATTGCTTTTAACCATTAACCAATTAACATGCTATATTTTCATATTTTGAGTAGATTGAACAAGGAGGTGAAAAAAAAGAAAGAGGGATTTAAATATACAGATTTAAATATACATGTATAGATATAGATATATAGGTATAGATATAAATATATAGACCCCCCAATCCCTTGCCCGTTGTTGTCGTGGGGGGGGGGGGGGTGCTTAGGAGGTGGAGACTGGGACTCAATGACGGGACCCAACCTTGGGACTCGGCCCAATTCAAACTCTCCTGATTCCCTGACCCCAGGCTCTCCTTTGACCACGGCTCCGAACACTACAACAACTACCCCCTCCTCAATGCCTACTAATACAGTATCCATCCTAATCAACACTCAACCCCCAGGAGACATTTCTACTCTCCCAACATGCTCAACTTCAACACCTCTACCCCCACAACCTTCTTCATCAACTACCCCATCCTCCCTTATTACTTACTACCTTACAGCCTTATTGCCCACCTCCCCATAACACTACCTCCCTCAACACTACTTCCTCCTCCACACGTCCCCGCACTTCTACTACCCCCACCTCTACAAAAATCCTAAATACTCTATTTAGCCCAGCCAAATGGGACCGATTTCTCGTGATCCCTCCCACAGCTCCCTACTCTGACAACACCCTTCTCTCCCAGCAATATCTCCAAAAACAAGTAGGCAAAGTCTCTTTCCATAGCCGACCCAACCGCCCCCGTCTCGTCACAGTAACATCTGAAAACCAAGCTATAGCATTAGCAAATCTAACTGATCTATATGGTAATCCCATCCCTGCAGATCCCCATCCAACCCTCAATACTTGCACTGGAACTGTTTCTATCTCCCCAACAGATTACCCAACATATGACAAAGATTGGTCAGATTGTGGAGAAGACTTACTCGCCTGTCTCACGGACTATGATGCGTCATCAGTACAATGCTACTCCATTCCTCCCAGAGGTCATCGTAAGAAACCCACTAACATTGCCAAAATTACTTTCCGTAGACATGACCTTCCCTTTAATGTTTACATAGGTGGAAAATCCCTCCCTGTCCGACCATACCAACCTCCTCCTCGTCAGTGCCAAAATTGATGGCGTTTAGTACACCCAGCCAAACATTGCCGTTCCACAGCCAGATGCCCGCTATGTGCCCAACCTGGCCATACTCGATCAAACTGCTCTGCACAATCATCCTCATGTGCCAACTGTTGTGGCCCGCATAATGTATTTTATAGAGGCTGCTCTACCTACAAATTTGAGTCTGAGGTAGCAACTCTCAGATTCAGACTTGTACTCACTCTACGTGAAGCCAGACAAGCTCCTACACCCTCTCTTAAACCTCCCCCCCCCCCCCTCCATCTAACTTCCCCTCTTCTACCTCCTACCTTCCCCAGTCAAATTCTTTTGCCATCCTAAATCCAGACACTCCAATCTCTACTACAGCCCCAACACCTTCCCCTCTCCCTCCCCGCACTACCCGCAACAGACAGAATAAACGTTCCACCCCCTCTTCCCCTACCCCACAATCACCTCCACCTTCTTTTGCCCCTACTCTTCAGACACCAGACTTCTCTCCCCCTCCTCACAAGAAAACCTTTATCTCACAAAACTCCCCAACCAACTCCGTTACAGAAACTCTTGAAGATATTCAAAACTGCATAATCGAGTCCCAAACTGGCACTCATCCACCTTCAAATTCAACAACTCCCGCTCCCTCCACACTCAAAGTGACTGCCGATATCCATCCTCCTCCTACTTATATTCCCCCTACACCCAATCCTCCTACCCCATCCCAACAAAACCCATCCCCCCCGACTCCACGCCACCTACATTAACCCTCCCACCATCCCCTCTATCCCTTCCACTCCCTCCTGGATACACACGTGAATCCCTTATATCACAAGTACCCTCTTCCCCAGACCCTCTACCTCCTAATACCCCTCCTGATACAACACCACCTCCCCAACCTCATTCTTTATCCCACCCTCTAGCACCTTCCCCTTAAAATTCTCCAACACGTACTACAATCGTTATCACTAAATCAACGAAAGTATAACTATCCTTCATTGGAACATTCGCGGTTTCCGCTCTCACAGACCTGACCTCCGTCATGTCCTCTCCTCTTATAACCCATCCATTATATGCCTTCAAAAGACTTTTCTTACACATTCTCCAATACCAATCCCCAATTACCATTTTGTCTCTTCCCCACACTCCTTTATGTCTCGTCCATACTTATCAACCAGAAAACACCTTATGTCATACCTCCCTTTCAAACCACTGTCCCTTGCACAGTTATTCGTATCTTTCTTCGCCGCTGGATCACAGTGATTTCAGTCTACTTCTCCCCTTCCCACCCCATTGACTTTGTTGCTTTTGAAAACCTAATTTCCCAACTTCAATCACCTTTCCTCATAGTAGGTGATTTTAACTGCCGCCACACTCTTTGGGGTGATTTTATCACCAACTCCCGTGGCCGAGCTCTAGAGCGCTTCCTCTCCACAGCTGACCTTATTATTCTAAATTCAGATCGCCCAGCGCACTTTGATACACGCACGCAGTCTTTTTCATGCATTGACCTCTCTCTATGCTCCCCTTCTCTTCATGTAGATTTCCACTGGTCAGTTCTAGACTACTTTCCCTATAGTGACCACTTTCCAGTTCTCCTTTCTCCTACTTCATATGTACCACTTCCTAACTCCCCACGCTGGTGCTTTGATAGAGCCGACTGGCGTACTTTCACTTCACTCTCTGCTATTCATATCCCTCAATCCTCCCTCTCATCCATTTCAGAAATGATACAATGTTTCACAACTACAGTCCTAAGGACAGCTATTCCTCGAACCTCAAGACCCTATACCTCCAAATGTGTTCCATGGTGGAATTCTGATTGCACTAAAGCACTTCGCTTAAAACGTGCAGCCTGGAACAGTTACCGCTACAAACGAGGTACTCCAAATCAACTATCAGCTCTTATCTCCTTTAAAAGAGCATCTGCTTGTCTTCGTCGTACAATCCGGAATTGTAAAACAAATAGCTGGCGAAATTATGTTTCCTCAATTACGTCCTCTACATCTATCTCAAATGTTTGGCGCCGGATCCATAAACTATTAGACAAACATCCCCCCCATCCAGCCCCCGTCCTCCATATTCGAGATACCCTCATCTCTGATCCTCTCCAAGTCGCTAATGAACTGGGTGATTATTTCAGCCAGGTCAGTAGTGGTTCTCACTTTTCTCCACACTTCTCTTCTATTAAGACCATCTGAGAACGTACCCCCATTATCTTCACCCTATCCTCTGCTGAGTCCTATAATGCTCCCTTTTCTTCCTCTGAACTCAGTGCTGCCCTAAAACCGTGCCGCAACACTCATGAAGGTCCTGGCGGTATTCACTACCGTATGCTCCGACAACTCCCATCTTCCTCCTTATCCTTCCAATTAACAATTTACAACCGCATATGGACATCAGGAAATTCTCCTTCTCATTGGCGAGAAGCTCTTATCCTCCCCTTCCTGAAACCCAATAAATCGGGTACCCTCCCTCAAGACTATCGCCCCATCGCACTAACTAGCTGCTTATGCAACTACTAGAGCGAATGGCTAACTTCCGCTTAATGTGGTATCTTGAATCTCACAATCTTCTCTCTCCTTCCCAGTTTACTAACCCCCTTGTTTGTAAGATCTAGAACTGGTTGTTCTACCTGTTCGCACGCCATAAAACAATCAAATTTTGCTGGGTGCCCAGCCATGTTGGAATCCCCGGCAATGAACAGGCAGATACAACCACGTTTCTCACGTATCCCAGCCACGGATTATTACCCACACTTTAAGACCTTCTTGTATAATCGATGGCAATCTTTTTGGTCAAGTCTCTACACTAATAAATTACATACTGTAAAACTATCAATCTCCTCCTGGTCAGCTCCATTTCATCGGAACAGACGTTGGGAGACGGCTCTCGCCCGCTTACGCATTGGCCACACCCGTCTAACACACTCCTATCTGGTGTCACAATCCGATCCACCCCTGTGTTCCTTATTTAATGTTCCTCTTTTAGCCCCACACATTCTATTGTCATGTCCACGTTTTGAAGTAACCCGTACCTCTACTTTCCCACACCTATCCTCCCTTCACCGACCTCCTGTTTTTCTTCCTCAAACGTCTAAATGGATATTTAAACATTTATATCGCAAACTCTTTCTCCCCACACACCTCCTACCTTAACAAAATTATAGATTTAATTATTCCCCTTTTTGGTCTTTAAAGAAAACGTTAGCGCTTGATTATGATTAAAGAAAACGAGTAACTTTTAGGGGAGACATTTTTGTTACGATATATTTCTTTAGTCTCAAATCGAAATAACAATGAAGCAATGCAATGCCGTTAGCCTAAAGCAAAATTTACTAACTCATTAGTAGCATTACTACAATCTTTATCAATATTGTCATCTTTATTGCTATGATAATTATTAATAAAAAAAGAGAGAGAGAGACAGAGAGAGAAATAGAGAGAGAGAGAGAGAGAGAGAGAGAGAGAGAGAGAGAGAGAGAGAGAGAGAGAGAGAGAGAGAGAGAGAGAGAGAGAGAGAGAGAGAGAGAGAGAGAGAGAGAGAGAGAGAGAGAGAGAGAGAGAGAGAGAGAGAGAGAGAGAGAGAGAGAGAGAGTGAGAGAGAGAGAGTGAGAGAGAGAGAGACCTACAAAGGCTGAGGACGAGAGAGGTAGACGCTTTCTCTCTCTCTCTGTCGCCTTTCTCTCTTTCTCAGCCCTTGTGGGACTCTCTGTCTCTCTCTCTCTCTCTCATTTTCTCTCTTATCTCTCTGTTTCTCTATCTCTCTCTGTCTCTCTCTTTTTTTGTCTTTCTGTCTTTGTATCTCTGTCTCTCTGCCTCTCTATTTCTCTCTCTCTCTCTCTCTCTCTCTCTCTCTCTCTCTCTCTCTCTCTCTCTCTCTCTCTCACTCTCCGTCTCTGACTCTGTCTCTGTTTCTCACTCTCTTTATATATGTGTTTATATATATATATTTATATAT
>NC_061819.1:36935167-36937667 GCF_019202785.1 Penaeus chinensis
ATAGTAACAATAATAATGGTAATAATAATAATGATGATGATAATAGTAATAATAATAATAATAATAATAATAATAATAATAATAATAATGATAATAATATTATTAATAAAAAATGTTAATGATAACAATGATAATTTAAAAAATAATGATAATAATAATGATAATAATAATAAACAACAAGAATAGTAATAATAATAATGATAATGACAATTATTTATTCACTTATTTATTTATTAATTTATTCATTATTTGTATTATTCATATTTATTCACCTATAATTGATTTATTCACTCAATATTTATTATCAATTATTTGGTTAATAACTTTATTTATTTATCTATTTCTCTCTTTTCTTTCTTTCTTTATTCACTTATTTAATTATCTATTTATTTACTTATTCCATTATTTATTCTATCTATTTATCTATCTCTTTATTTCTTTCTCTTCTGTGTCATTTTGTCTTAATTGCGTTAATTACTTATACATATTTCGAGTTTTTAAAATTTTAATATCATCTTTATTCTCTAAATCATGTATATCATTCTTTATTCTAAAATAAATAAAAAAAAATCTTTGAACTCGTCCATAATTCTCTGTTTATTTTTTCTGTTTATGTTATTTCTTCCATCCATCTTCCATTTCATTATCATCAAATATTTCGCTGTTTCTTATTTTATTGCTTAATGTTAGTGCAATATTTACGGCTGCTAAGAGGTACATTTGCATATAAATAACCACTTCAATATTTGGCTCTACTTATTTCCACAGTATTTATATCGTGCTGTGGTAATAACTTCTTTCTCTTTTTCTCTCTTTCTTTCTCTTTTTCTTTCTTTTTTTTTCCTCTCTCTCTTTCTTTCTTTCTCTCTTTTCTTTTTCCCTTTCTCTCTCCCTTTTTTTTTCATTCTCTCGCATTTTTCTTTTTCTTTCTCTTTTTTTCTTTCTTTCTTTCTCTCTCTCTTTATCTTTTTCTTTCTTTCTCTCTCTCTTTATCTTTTTCTTTCTTTCTCTCTTTATCCTTTTCTTTCTTTCTCTCTTTTTCTTTCTCTATCTCTCTTTTTTTTTCTTTCTCTCTCTCTCTTTATTTCTCTTTCTCTTTTTTTTCTTTCTTTCTCTCTCACTTTTTCTTTTTCTTTCTCTCTCTCTCTCTCTCTCTCTCTCTCTCTTTCTTTCTCTCTCTCTCTTTCTTTCTCTCTCTCTCTTTTTCTTTTTCTTTCTTTCTCTCTTTCTCTCTCTCTTTTTTTCTTTTTCTTTCTTTCTCTCTTTTTTCTTTCTTTCTCTCTCTCTTTTTCTTTCTCTCTCTCTTTGTGTGTGTGTGCGCGCGCGCGCGTGTGTGTTTGTGTGTGTGTGTGTGTGTGTGTGTGTGTGTCTGTGTCTTTGTTTGCCTGTGCGTATGTATGTATGTACGTGTGGACATTCTGTAAACGCATTATACATATACATTATATATATATATACAAATGCAGTAAATATACCCATTCACATTCCAACGCCCATTTCGGCCCTTCTCACCCTATCTCTCCCACGCCATAAATCACACAATAATCGTCCCCTACTTCAACACGTGATCGAAAACCAAAGAAAACCAGCCCACAAGAACCCATCAAAAGGAAAAGAAATAAAGACGAAAACATGTGAAAAATTAACTCACGGTCCATCCAACCCGGTCATTTCTCATTCCGGAAATAAAACCAGAGAAAAAGGCACTTATGGTCCATATAATATGTTCCTTTAAGGGTTGTTAAGACGTGTGATAAGATACAAAAAGCGGTCTTATGCTCCTTTGTTCTATTATCTGAACGCTATAGAATAAGTGAGAGAACTTGTTTCGAAGAAAATTGGGTGTGGGAGAGATTGATGGAGACGCGGCATTCTGAAGCATTTTGGAACATAGGTGGTGGAGGTGGTGGAGGTGGTGGTGGTGGTGTTGGTTGAGGTGGAAGTGGTGGTGGTGGTGGTGGAGGTGGTGGTGGTGGTGGTGGAGGTGGAGGTGGTGGTGGTGGTGGGGGTGGTGTAGGAGGTGGAGGTGGTGGTGGTGGTGGTGGTGGAGGTGGTGTTGGTGGAGGTGGTGGAGGTGGTGGTGGAGGTGGTGGAGGTGGAGGTGGTGGTGGAGGTGGTAGTGGAGGAGGTGGGGGTGGAGGTGGAGGTGGTGGTGTTGGTGAAGGTGGTGGTGGTGGAGGTGGTGTTGGTGGAGGTGGTGGTGTTGGTGAAGGTGGTGTTGGTGGAGGTTGTGGTGTTGGTGGAGGTGATGGTGGTGGAGGTGGTGTTGGTGGAGGTGGAGGTGGTGGAGGTGGTGTTGGTGGAGGTGGTGGTGTTGGTGGAGGTGGTGGTGTTGGTGGAGGTGGTGTTGGTGGAGGTGGTGTTGGTGGAGATGATGGTGGTGGAGGTGGTGGTGTTGGTGGAGGTGATGGTGGTGGAGGTGGTGTTGGTGGAGGTGGTGTTGGTGGAGGTGGTGGTGTTGGTGGAGGTGGTGGTGGTGTTGGTTGAGGTGGAAGTGGAG
>NC_061819.1:36950551-36955551 GCF_019202785.1 Penaeus chinensis
TTCGCTCACAATATATCACTGTATTTTCTGTACCTATCATTATATCTGTATATATCTGTATAGTTTCATTCACTCATCATTATACTAATTATTAAAACTGTATCTTCCCTTATCTTCCTGTATCTTTCTGTTTGTTCTCATTTACTCATCCTTATCGTCACCATTAACTGTATTGTTTGTATCGGTCTGTATATTTCTGTATATTATAACTCACTCATCATTATCGTCACCATTAACTGTATTGTTTATATCGGTCTGTATATTTCTGTATATTATAACTCACTCATCATTATCGTCACCATTAACTGTATTGTTTATATCGGTCTGTATATTTCTGTATATTATAACTCACTCATCATTATCGTCACCATTAACTGTATTGTTTATATCGGTCTGTATATTTCTGTATATTATAACTCACTCATCATTATCGTCACCATTAACTGTATTGTTTATATCGGTCTGTATATTTCTGTATATTATAACTCACTCATCATTATCGTCACCATTAACTGTATTGTTTATATCGGTCTGTATATTTCTGTATATTATAACTCACTCATCATTATCGTCACCATTAACTGTATTGTTTATATCGGTCTGTATATTTCTGTATATTATAACTCACTCATCATTATCGTCACCATTAACTGTATTGTTTATATCGGTCTGTATATTTCTGTATATTATAACTCACTCATCATTATCGTCACCATTAACTGTATTGTTTATATCGGTCTGTATATTTCTGTATATTATAACTCACTCATCATTATCGTCACCATTAACTGTATTGTTTGTATCGGTATGTATATTTCTGTATATTACTAGTCACTCATCATTATCGTCACCATTAACATCATTTTTTTGTATATTTCTCATCATCATTATACTCACCATTAAAACTGTATATCCTGTATCTTTATCATCATTATCCTCACTATTAAAACTGCATCTTTTAATATCTTTACGAATCTTTTCACTAACTAATCTATATCATCACCATTTACGTTATATCTCCTTCCATATCTTCCCGTATCTTTCTGCATATTAACGCTATCCTTTCATACATATCCCCCTGTATCACTCTGCATCTTCTTTTGTATATTAACGATGTGTCTCATGTATCTTTCAGAATGCACGATGATTGGCTGTGTCTCGTGCAATGACGCCGATCTCTGTACAGCTTGCGACCGAGGCTATGAAAAGATCTTCGGAGCGTGTGTCTATCGAGGTGAAGGTCAGTGTAGTGAGATATTGGTGATGATGATTATGGTGTTGATAGGGGGGGGGGGGGGGGTGATGGTGGTGGGAGGGGTGGGGGGGGTGTTGGAGGATGATGATAATAGTTATGATAATAATTGATACTAGTGATAATAGTTATGATGATAATAATGATAATAATCATAAGGATAGTAATAATAAAAATGATAGTGATGATAATAGTTATGATAATAATTAATAATAATGATAGTGATGATAATAGTTATGATAATAATAAATAATAATGATAGTGATGATAATAGTTATGATAATAATTAATAATAATGATAGTGATGATAATAGTTATGATAATAATTAATGATAATGATAATAGTTATGATGATAATAATCATAATAATCATAATAATAGTAATAATAAAAATGATAGTAATAACAGTAATAGTAATAGTAATAATAACTATAATAATCTTAATAATAATATACATAAGCCAAGCCCAGTAGTTAAAGGGAAAGGTGTAGACATACTAAGAAATATGCCAATTGATAATGACAAGGAAATTAGGCTTAACTACGTAATTAAGAGGAGAAGGAAAACAGACGTATTTTTTTATCAACGTGTCATTTCCATCTGAGCGAAATGTCACAAAGAAACAAACAAACAAAACAAAAATCAGAATACAAACATCTTTGATTGAAGTTACCAAAACATGGGACATAAGAACGACTATTGTACCGATTATAGTAATAGTAAGAATAATTAGGATATTAATGATAGTGATGATAATGATGATGATGATGATAATAATAATGATGGTAATAATGATAATAGTAATAATAATAATAACAATGATAATAATGATAATGATAATAATAATAATAATAACAATGATAATAATAATAATAATTGTAATAATGTTGACAATGATGATAATAATAATGACGATGATAATAATGACGTCTTATCAAAACGCAATTGATTGCACATCAAAGATTCCTTAGAAGAATCAAAATCGAAAAAAATCCAGAAGGTAGTTTTAACAAGAGCATCACGTATCTTGAGAACAATTCTCTCTATAACCTGAGAAATGACTGGATTTTAAGCCTTAGGCCTATTATTTCGTCTTGGCCTCGTCAATGAAAAGCAGAGAGAGAAGATATACAATAATAATGATAATGATGATGATAATAGAAATTATAATGATAATAGTGATGATAATGATAATAATGATAATGATAATAACAACAATGATAATAATGGTAGTAATAATAATATTCAGCATGATGGTAATTTTTTATTAACATTATAATTATTATTATTATAATGATAGTAATACCAATAATGATGATAAGGACAATAATGATGACAGTCAGAATAATAATAATAACAATGACTATGATAATGATAAAATAATGATGATAATGATAATGAAAATAATGATAATGACAATATAATGATGATAATGATAATGGAAATAATGATAATGATAATATAATGATGATACTGATAATATAATGATGATAATGATAATATAATGATGATAATGATAATATAATGATAATGGTAATGAAAATAATGATAATGATAATCACTTATTTCAAAGCTCCATAAAAGTACACGAAAAAGGAAGATAATAAAAATCAAAGCTATAATAAAAAAATAAAAAAAATCTAAATTCACTTCGCAATAAGGTCGAAAATTGAATGTCGAAGATGAGAAAGCGAGACTAAGCGAGGAAACAGAAAGAAAGGAAGAAAGGAAGAGAGGAAGAGAGGAGGAAGACAAAATAAGTCCAGTAGGAGGGAATAAGAAAGAGAAAAAGGAAGGAGAAGGAGAAGAAAAAGAACGGATAAATCGAGAGGAAAACACAGAGCGACAAAAAGAACGAAAGGAAATAGAGAGAAAGGAAGAGAAACAGGGAAAAGAAGAAAAAGAAGAAAAAAAAATAAAGAAATTTTTAAAAAAGGCAAAAAAAAAGAGAAATTCTATGACTGAAATTATCATAAATTAAATTGGAAAGAGAAAAAAAGCCGATAAATTATTCAAACCTGGAATAAGGGCAGACGACGAAACGAAATGAATAATGAACGATATGGAAAGAAACACGATTTCTTAATGCCTATCTTTTTTCTACTTTGTTTGTTTATTTATATATTTGTTTGTTATTATTATTATTATCATTATTATAATTATTATTATTATTGTTGTTGTGGTTGTTGTTGTTGTTGTTGTTATCATCATCATCTTCATTGTCATTATTATTATTATCATTATTATTATTATTATTATTATTATTATTATTATTGTTATTATGATTATTATTATTATTATTATTATTTGTATTATTGTCATCATTATTATCATTTTTTCTATTATTATTATCGTTACTATTATTATCATTATTATTTTATTATTATCATTATTATTATTATTATTATTATTATTATTACCACCATTATCATCATCATCATTAGTATTATTATTATTATCATTATCACCATTATCATTATTATTATCATCTTTATTATTAACCAATTCTCCTTCGTTATTTCCTAACAACGAAGGAATTGCTGTTCACTGTTCACTCAATTTTTTTTTTTTTTTTTTTTTTATCGGGAATTTTCTCTTGTTTACGATTTTATTTTCATTTATTTTGTTTCTTTGTTTTGCTATTATTTGGCAACATCGTTATTATATACTTTATTTAAATGTATAATTTTTTTTATTTTTCTCGTTTATTTGTTTTTATAATTTATTCATTGTTATTATTATTATTATCATTATTATTATTATTATTATCATTATTATTATTATTATTATCTTTTTTTTTTTTGTTTTTTTGCAAGATAACAATATTTCTTTTTGTTTATTTTTATACGTTCGAAGGCTGTGTGTAAAGTTGCCAATTCATGTGTTCCCTTGGCGAATTATTTTATAATTGAGGTAAAGTAAAATCATTAACTAACAATATTGGTTATTATTGGCAATAAAAGTAGTTATAGGGTTTTTATTGTTATTGTTATTATTGTTGTTGTTGTTATTGCAATATTATTTTTATCAGATTATCCCTTCTCTCCCTCGCCCTCTCTCTCATTCTGTCTCTATATCTTTCGTTCTGTTTCCTTCTCCTTCGTCCTCTCTTTCTGTCTCCCATTCCCTCTCTTCTTCTTTCTCTTTCTTTCTTTCTACCTCTCCTTCACTTTCCCACGCCCTCTCTTTAGCTTTTTCTCTCTCGTTTCCTTTCCTTCTCTCTCCCACTCCCTCTCTTTCTCTCTCTTTCTTATTACTTCTTCGTTTCCCCTCTTCCTCCCTTTCCCAATTCTCCTTTCCCTTTTTCATTGCCTCTCTTTCCCTCTCTCATTCCTTCTCGTTTCTTATCCCATTGCCTCTCTTTCTCCCTCTCCATCATTTTACTCTTCCTCATTTTCGTATCTCTTTCCCTTTCCTTCTCTCTCCCACTCCCTCTCTCTCTCCTTCTCTCCCTCTTTCACTCCCTCTCTTTCCCTCATTTACTCCCCGTCTCTTTCTCTCTCTCCCTTCCCTCATATTCTCCCTCTAACTCCCTCTCTTTGCCTTTCATATCCTCTCATTCTCCCTTTCTCACTTTTTTTTCCTTCCCTCTCCCATTCCCTCTCTTTCTTCTCCCATTTCTTCCAATTCTCTCTCTTATATCTTCTCCTTGCCTCTCCCATTCCCTTTCTTTCTTTTCTCCTTCTCCCTCTCTCACCCCCTTCTCCTTGCCTCTCCCATCCCTCTCCTTCTTCTCACCTTCTCACTC
>NC_061819.1:36965551-36970551 GCF_019202785.1 Penaeus chinensis
CGAAACCAGCGCCCAGCCTTTGTCTCCGCGAAGGATTTGGAGCGAGCAGAGTCTTCAAAAGGTAATACAGAGTCCGAGGGAGCGGTCGGGGGAACGGCCTGCGTGCTGGTGCGCCGTCTGCGGTGATAAGGCGCAGCCAAACACAGACCTTCAATGTGTGGTAAGCGATTGTCTTAGTATCAGTCATCCAGCATGCTTGCAGAATCAAACTATTTGTAAAGTGTGAAGAAAAAGGGAATTAAGGACACTTGGGAATTATTGATGAAGTCACTTTCTACTCTTATGAAATAGCGTCCATCGATGATAATTCCTCTCATCAACATCGAGACGAAGGGAGGGATGAGGTTTACATGTGGTGGGGTTTAAAAAAAAAAAAAAAAAAAAAAAAAAAAAAAAGTTAAAGAATATGAAAGGCAAAAACACTTCATCCGGACTTCCTTGCCAAGCCCACTTGCCACGGGGCAACTGCTGAAACAAGCTCTGAGCAAGCCACAGAGCCAGGAAATCGGCAGCCAGTGCCGCCCCGTCATCGCCAGGGAAGCAAAAGGCAGTTTGGCAAGAACCAAATAACCCAGACTCAGCATCCCGAGCGAGCGCCTGAGTTGTCGGCACGCGCCTGCAGCAGGGACGAAGGGGAATCCTGCAGGTCCTGGAACATGTCTTGCCTGCCATCGCACAGGTCACTGCCGAGAGGAGGGCCGCGTCTACTCACGTGCAATTAATTCGAAGGACGCTTTCACACCGCACAAAACTGCCAGGAAAGAATTGGCCACCAGAGCCAACAACAGCTGATAGAGGCTCTGAGGCGGAGCAATCAGGAAACTTTAGCTGCATTAAGGAGTGTTCACTGGCAGCAACACTCTGCCACCCAGCGGGTTTGAATGCACCCACACTTCCCAGCTTCAGCCTCAAGGGCACTCCGCTCTGAATGTTGTATCAGCAAATACTGGAGAGCTCACGCATAAATTTGTTAAGAGAACTAAAGCTGTCATAGTCTTTTTCTCAGAAACATTCTTAGATGAAAGAGGGGGGGGGGGGGTTTGGTTTGCGAAGTTCTAGCTTCGCCCGGGCCTTCTAGATATGGCCCGGCCTGTGTCAGCTTTTTTACGGCTGTCTCATTGAGTTGTCTGACACTCGGTGCTTACCGTGGCGGCGGGATTGCCAGCAAGCGCTCCTGCCGTCATGGTGTAAGCATTTCGCATAGCCTCTTTACCAGCACGGCGGCTGTTGTGGGCGGTCCATGTCTCAGGAATTGTGTATGGTTACAATTTTCTAGGTAGTGGACTAGTGTGGCGTTCGGCTCGCCGCAGTGCTTGCAGCACCATTCATCGCGTTCGATTGTTGGGATAATCTGCCATGCACAGTGGTAACCTAGGCGCATTCTGTGAAGAATGACTTCGGTACCTCTGTTGCTTACTTCAGAGAGTGCCAGTGGTTCAGAGCCTGTGGCGTCTGAGTACCAGCTGGCCGAGGGGGAGGTTCTCGTTTCCTCTCTGTGGAGCTGCCGTAGGAAGGTACGACCGACCAAGGCACACTTCTCCATAAGTAATTTTCGGCTCGGTTTTATCGTCATGGGATTTGGGGGCATACCCCTGCCAGCGGCAGCTAGTCTGTCAGCAAGCTCGTTCCCTCTGATGCCGATGTGGCTTGGGACCCAATTGATGATAATTCTTCTACCCTGAGCAAGAATTCTCTGTGCCATTGTGAGAATCGTGGTCAGTAGGTAGATGTTGTCTGTGGGTGAGCTGTGCTGAAGACAGTCAATGGCTGCCCTGGAGTCTGTGTGTATGACCACGTGTCCTTCCCTTAGGGACGCGTGGCCTAGGGCTCCCATGATTGCAACTGCCTCTGCCTGTAGCGAGGAGGCGTTGTCTGTTACCCTCATGGATCGCGTGGCATCCCTAGCTGCAAAGCCGGCGCCTGCAGTGTGGCTCAAGGGATCGACCGATCCATCCGTGTAGTATGTTCTACTACCCGGAGGAGTGATGGCTGCAATGACCCTGTGGGCTTCTGCCTTTAGGCTAGGCATGGGGTATAGGCTCTTTTTCATTGACAGGTTCATTATGTTGAACTCTATCAGGCTCAGTGCCCACGGCGGGGCTTCGGCAAAGTCGGGGTGGGGGGAGTCCATGCCCTTAGCAAGAAGCTGTTCTTTGAGCTGATGGCGTATCAACACCCTGGCTGTATGAGACAGCCAGGAGTTGTTTGCAACGAGCTCGTTGTCTTGTTCGAGGCATCTGACTAATTTTTGTCTTAGGCTTGTGTTCCTGGGAGCCTGGATGACCTTTGACAGAAATTGTGTTGCCGTTAGATCGATTCGTGAGTCCAGGGGGAGAAGGTTTGCCTCCATCAGGAGGTTGAGGACCTTCGTCCACCTCGGGGCACCCAGAATGATCCTGGCAGCTTCATTTTGGACTGTTTCTAATTTGTCTGTGTGCTTTTTCTTTGCAGCAATTAGAGCGACTGAGGCATAGTCCACAATGGGCCGGACAGCATGTACATAGAATGATCTTAGTACTTTGTGTCTGGCCCCTATGCGTCTCCCAGTCATTGCTCTCATGACAGACAGTCTTGCTTTGGTTCGGTCAACCAGGTACTGGACCTCCTTATGGAAGGAGAGGGTCCGGTCTATCCTTACCCCAAGGTATAGGTAGTCCTTGACCCATTCTAATTCCACTCCCTGGATTTTCAGTCTTGTAACTCGAACTCTCTGTCTTAAAGCCATGGCTTTGGATTTGGCAGCAGAGATCTTTAGTCCCGTCCTACAACACTCCTCTGACACGAGGTCCAGACAACGCTGGGCTTTATTCTGGCTGCGTGGTCCAGTGGAGGTGATAGCGAGATCGTCTGCATACGAGATGATCTGGCACCCCACTGGGAGGTTTATGTTGAGGATACAGGACATTAAAGTGTTGAATAGGGCTGGACTGAGAACCCCACCCTGTGGCGTTCCATTTTCGAGCGGCATGTGCTGCGATAGGTGACCCTGGAATTTGACATTGGCAGTCCTGTTCCTGAAGTAGTCACCTATCCAAGCCAAGAGCTTTCCTCTGATTCCCTTCTGGATCAGGCTTTCCTGAATGGCAAGCGGACTTGCCAGTTCAAAAGCCTTCTCCAGGTCAAGGAATACCACCACAGCTGGGCCCTTGCTGATTGTGCTTAAGAGCGTGGCTAAGCTGTGTGCTGTGCCCATGCCCCTTGTGAACCCGTGCAGGTGTTCGTGCGGGGGTCCCGTTTTCCATTGAAGCCGGTTTAGTACCATCCTCTCAGCCGTCTTGGCCAGGCAGCTGAGCAGAGAGATGGGGCGGTACTTCCCCGGCTCCTTTGGTTTTGGGACGGGAACTATGGTAGCCCTCTTCCAACTCTGGGGTAGAGTGGAAGTTTCCCAGGACTTGTTGATGAGTTGCAAGAGTGCACGCTCACCTGCTAGTCCTAGGTGGGTGATAATGGGGTACGAGATCCCATCAGAGCCCGGGGCTGTGTTGGAACTGGTTTTATAGGCTTTCCTTAGTTCCCTCAGAGAAAAGATAACGTCTGAGTTATCGGGTTCGGCTGCCCTTTCTCTGATCTGAGCGTGTCTGTCTGGCTGTAGACGCTCTTGTCTTGCCCTCAGCTCGGCTGGCAGACTGTTGCTGCTCGTTCTCGCAGAGAACTCGTGCGCCAGTCTGTTAGCCTCTGCTTGGGGGTCGTGATGGGTGCACCTCGGGGCTGAGCGGCTGGTAGCTCGCTTGACCCGTTGCCACAGCTCTGAAAGGGCGGTTTGGTGGTCGAAGGACTCACACCATTCCAGCCACTTTTCCTGCCTGACTCTGTTGGCAGTTTCCTTGGCATCCGTGACAGCTTCCCTTAGGAGGGATAGGTTGTCAGGGGTTCTTTGCCTTCGGAATAGTTTTCGGCACATGTTCACCCTGTGGTTGACCTCCCTGATCTCGTCATTGAAGTACCAGGCGTCTTTGTGACTTCTGGACCCAGGCCGAGTTTTGGGTATGGTCTGTGAGGCTGCTTCATTAATGGCGTTTAGCAGGCTGGCTTCGAGCACTTCCACATTTTCGCTTTGTGGGGGATTGTTGCATCTCAGACAGAGGGCCAAGGCGTTTTGAAACGCCTGCCAGTTGGCCTTGTCTGTTTTCCATCTTGGATTTGGTCTTAGGATTTCGGCTGGGCCAGCATCCATGAGGGTAGTTATAGTGCTGTAATGGTCACTTGTGACGGTCTCATCGACACACCAGCCAATCCTCCCCACCAGAGTCGCAGTGGCCAGGGTGAGGTCTAGGACCCCTCCTCTGACATGCGTTGGCTCTTGGGTGTTGAGGAGAGCGATCTCAGGGAATGTCTCTAGCACGTCGGCTATGTGATAGCCGGCCGCATCCGGTGCCCGGCAGGGAGCCAGGATGGGGTGGTGTGCATTGAAGTCTCCCCCTATGATCACTCGGTCAGATGAAAGAGTACCATGGAACTATGCAAGACTGGCAGGGTATTCTTCTTGGATCAGGCAAGACTGTTCAATATCAGGAGGAGGATATGCACTGTGTTATAAAGTCTTCTTCCAGGAATAAAGTCTTAGGTAAAGGGCGCCGCACTTTAGTCGTGGCACTGGACATTGAGAGTACCTTCGATCGGGTGTGGCACAAGGCCCTGCTGGTGAAACTCCGCTCCCTCGGGAAAGCTGCTGGTACTCCTTCAAGATTACCTCCAAGACAGATATTCAAGTGTCATCCCGAGCGGCAAGAAATCTACTCCACAAAGAATTATCGCAGGTGTGCCACAAGGTAGCGTCCTGGGAATGTCAATTCAACGACCTCCTTCATCTTATCCCGCAGGCGAAGACTTTTGCAGTCGACATCACCCTGTCAGACCGTTATGATCGAGAGGACGAAACAACAGCTGTGTCCGGGAAGAATGGACGGCTGGGAGACATCGTGGCCTGGGGCAAAAGCTGGCAGGTGGCATTCGTGCTTCATAAATCCCAACTAATGCTTATTAGCAGAACTCAAGCACAG
>NC_061819.1:36975551-36978051 GCF_019202785.1 Penaeus chinensis
TTGAAAAACAAAAAGTGATCAAATCATTGAAGACATTCCTCGGCACAGCTAAGGTCAGAGGTGGGGGGGGGGGAGGGGGGAGGGGGGGGAGGGGAAAAAAACCTTCATTATCAAGTCAAGAAGATTCTGGAGTGGGACGGGGGAGGAGGAGAGTAAGGGGGAAGGGGAGAGGAAGGGGGAAGGGGAGAGGAAGGGGGAAGGGGAGAGGAAGGGGGAAGGGGAGAGGAAGGGGGAAGGGGAGAGGAAGGGGGAAGGGGAGAGGAAGGGGGAAGGGGGGAGGAAGGGGGAAGGGGAGAGGAAGGGGGAAGGGGGGAGTAAGGGGGAAGGGGGGAGGAAGGGGGAAGGGGAGAGGAAGGGGGAAGGGGAGAGGAAGGGGGAAGGGGAGAGTAAGGGGGAAGGGGGGAGGAAGGGGGAAGGGGAGAGGAAGGGGGAAGGGGAGAGGAAGGGGGAAGGGGAGGAAGGGGGAAGGGGAGAGGAAGGGGGAAGGGGAGAGGAAGGGGGAAGGGGAGAGGAAGGGGGAAGGGGAGAGGAAGGGGGAAGGGGAGAGGAAGGGGGAAGGGGAGAGGAAGGGGGAAGGGGAGAGGAAGGGGGAAGGGGAGAGGAAGGGGGAAGGGGAGAGGAAGGGGGAAGGGGAGAGGAAGGGGGAAGGGGGAGGAAGGGGGAAGGGGGAGGAAGGGGAAGGGGGGAGGAAGGGGAAGGGGGAGGAAGGGGAAGGGGAGAGGAAGGGGGAAGGGGAGAGGAAGGGGGAAGGGGAGAGTAAGGGGGAAGGGGAGAGGAAGGGGGAAGGGGAGAGAAGGGGGAAGGGGAGAGGAAGGGGGAAGGGGAGAGGAAGGGGGAAGGGGAGAGGAAGGGGGAAGGGGAGAGGAAGGGGGAAGGGGAGAGGAAGGGGAAGGGGAGAGGAAGGGGGAAGGGGAGAGGAAGGGGGAAGGGGAGAGGAAGGGGGAAGGGGGAGGAAGGGGGAAGGGGAGAGGAAGGGGGAAGGGGAGAGGAAGGGGGAAGGGGAGGAAGGGGAAGGGGGAGGAAGGGGGAAGGGGAGAGGAAGGGGGAAGGGGAGAGGAAGGGGAAGGGGAGAGGAAGGGGGAAGGGGAGAGGAAGGGGGAAGGGGAGAGGAAGGGGAAGGGGAGAGGAAGGGGGAAGGGGAGAGGAAGGGGAAGGGGAGAGGAAGGGGGAAGGGGAGAGGAAGGGGGAAGGGGAGAGGAAGGGGGAAGGGGAGAGGAAGGGGGAAGGGGAGAGGAAGGGGGAAGGGGAGAGGAAGGGGGAAGGGGAGGAAGGGGGAAGGGGGAAGGGGGAGGAAGGGGGAAGGGGAGAGGAAGGGGGAAGGGGAGAGGAAGGGGGAAGGGGAGAGGAAGGGGGAAGGGGAGAGGAAGGGGGAAGGGGAGGAAGGGGGAAGGGGAGAGGAAGGGGGAAGGGGAGGGAAGGGGGAAGGGGAGGAGGAAGGGGGAAGGGGAGAGGAAGGGGGAAGGGGAGAGGAAGGGGGAAGGGGGAGGAAGGGGGAAGGGGAGAGGAAGGGGGAAGGGGAGAGGAAGGGGGAAGGGAGAGGAAGGGGGAAGGGGAGAGGAAGGGGAAGGGGAGAGGAAGGGGGAAGGGGGAGGAAGGGGGAAGGGGAGAGGAAGGGGGAAGGGAGAGGAAGGGGGAAGGGGAGAGGAAGGGGGAAGGGGAGAGGAAGGGGGAAGGGGAGGGAAGGGAAGGGGAGAGGGAAGGGGAGAGGAAGGGGGAAGGGGAGAGGAAGGGGGAAGGGGAGAGGAAGGGGGAAGGGGAGAGGAAGGGGGAAGGGGAGAGGAAGGGGGAAGGGGAGAGGAAGGGGGAAGGGGAGAGGAAGGGGGAAGGGGAGAGGAAGGGGGAAGGGGAGAGGAAGGGGAAGGGGAGAGGAAGGGGGAAGGGGAGAGGAAGGGGGAAGGGGAGAGGAAGGGGGAAGGGGAGAGGAAGGGGGAAGGGGAGAGGAAGGGGGAAGGGGAGAGGAAGGGGGAAGGGGAGAGGAAGGGGGAAGGGGAGAGAAGGGGGAAGGGGAGAGGAAGGGGGAAGGGGAGAGGAAGGGGGAAGGGGAGAGGAAGGGGGAAGGGGAGAGGAAGGGGGAAGGGGAGAGGAAGGGGGAAGGGGAGAGGAAGGGGAAGGGGAGAGGAAGGGGGAAGGGGGAGGAAGGGGGAAGGGGAGAGGAAGGGGGAAGGGGAGAGGAAGGGGAAGGGGAGAGGAAGGGGGAAGGGGAGAGGAAGGGGGAAGGGGAGAGGAAGGGGGAAGGGGAGAGGAAGGGGGAAGGGGAGAGGAAGGGGGAAGGGGAGAGGAAGGGGGAAGGGGAGAGGAAGGGGGAAGGGGAGAGGAAGGGGGAAGGGGAGAGGAAGGGGGAAGGGGAGAGGAAGGGGGAAGGGGAGAGGAAGGGGGAAGGGGAGAGGAAGGGGGAAGGGGAGAGGAAGGGGAAGGGGAGAGGAAGGGGGAAGGGGAGAGGAAGGGGGAAGGGGAGAGGAAGGGGGAAGGGGAGAGGAAGGGGGAAGGGGAGAGGAAGGGG
>NC_061819.1:37040551-37043051 GCF_019202785.1 Penaeus chinensis
TCATTCGATTATTTTCAATTGATTTTAATGTTATTAACCTAATATTGTTCTCTCGTATTTTTTCTCATTAATAACGTAAATAACAACCACAATAGATAGTCATTCAGCCAATAAGTGACAGATTAAATTTTGATAACACATGTAATATCATGGTGTATATAGTAACAATATTACAACAAAATTCAAGTAACACTCGTAACAACATCGGGTATGTAGTAACGACATTTATCTTATAACAGCGTAATTCAAACAACACCATGGGGTATGTTATAACAACACATACTTTACGACAGTTCAATTCTAGTCCTAATAGCATAATTCTTTCAGTGATCAAATGCCTACTTATTTAACTTTTCATTTAAATATAACTTCATCTATATGTGTAGTATGTGACTATATGTATTTTTGAAATTGGAGAATTAAGGAAAACGGAAATAATAATACCGGAAAACAGGTATAGAATATAGTAGTAGTAGTAGTAGTAGCAGTAGTAGTAGTAGTAGTAGTCGTAGTAGTAGTAGTAGTAGTAGTAGTAGCAGTAGCATCATTTGTAGCAGTAGTAGCAATTTAACGTTATTTATGATAAAGATGAGGATAATCAAAATAACAGAGATAAAAAAAAAAAAACAACGATAAACCCAAAAAATACAATAAACTCCTAGCTGGCAACCCCCCAACCCTTCCACTTTCTCTGCCAACAGTAATCAGCTGCAACGAAGTGATAGAGGCTCGGCGTGGCGAGGGTGGCAAGTGGACAGGCTTGAACGGCACTATTGTCAGCCCCAATTTCCCACAGCAATACCCTGAAAGACTTCAGTGCCGCGTCGATTTCAAAGCACCGCCATTTTACCGTGTCCGAATCCTCTTCACCGACTTCCTGCTGCATCACCCTCTCAATGTGTCAAATCGCAAGTATGTTAAAGCTTCAGTGTTTCTCATCCACGGAAAAACCCTTTTCCTTCGTAATAAAAAATAAGACATGTCCTCATTTTCTATCCATTTGTAAAATTCCCTTTCTCCCAACCCACAATACAAAATTTCCCACGACGATATTATTCACATTTTCTTTAACAACAGCATTGACAAAATACCATTTTGTTTAACAGCAACGTTGGCAAAATCATCTTCTTTAACAACATTGGCAAAATCCCTTTTTCTGTAACAACAACTTTAGCAAAATCCCATTTTCTTTAACAACATTGGCAAAATCCCATTTTCTCTAACATCAACATCAGCAAAATCCCATTTTCTCTCACCTCAAATAACCGTAATTCCCGTTTTCTATCCCTCTTTCTCCTGAAGCTGCGATGTGGTAGACTCCCTCAGTCTGTTCGAAGGTACGCAGAAGGGTAGTCGTCTTGCCGTCTTCTGCGGCCCGGGCGTCCCAAGACCTGTCATGTCTTCTGGGTCTTACTTGAGCCTCAAATTCCGGAGTTACACCTCGGGCCCGCATGTCAAGGGCTACAAGGCGTATTTTGTCTTCGTTAATGGTGGGTGTTGTTAATAGGGGTTAAATTAGTTTTCTTAGAGGGATGTATGAGAGAATCTTGTGTAAAATACGTATGTAGAAAAGAGCATACGGACGGACATGTGTCCACAATGTGTGTGCGTGTGTGCCGTATATATGTGTGCGTGTGCGTGTGCTGTGTGTGTATATATATATATATGTGTGTGTGTGTGTGTGTGTGTGTGTGTGTGTGTGTGTGTGTGTGTGTGTGTATGTACTGTATGTGTCTGTGTATATATATACATATATATATATGTGTGTGTGTGTGTGTGTGTGTGTGTGTGTGTACTGTGTGTGTGTGTGTGTGTGTGTGTGTGTGTATATATATATATGTGTGTGTGTGTGTGTGTGTGTGTGTGTGTGTGTGTGTGTGTGTGTGTGCCGTATATATGTGTGCGTGTGCGTGTACTGTATGTGTATATATGTGTGTGTGTGTGTGTGTGTGTACATATGTATGTATGAATATATGTAATCACTTACAGATTCAGAGATGTAAATGAATCATGAATGTACGCCCGCTCATCGGCATCTTTTCCTTCCCAGATTTCGGGCTGGAAACAGGTCGCCAAGTCGCCCCTAATCGTTGCCTTTTCGAATTCAATTCCACGGAGACTTCTTCGGGGGAATTTTACTCGCCTAACCCTGGAGGTGAGACCCGCTGGCTTTCTCTGCCTGTCTGTCTGTCTGTCTGGCTGTTTGTCTATCTGTCTCTCTCTCACTCTCTCTCTCTCTCTCTCTCTCTCTCTCTCTATCTATCTATCTATCTATCTATCTATCTATCTATCTATCTATCTATCTCTATCTCTATCTCTCTCTCTCTCTCTCTCTCTAGCTCTAGCTGTCGCTCTCGCTCTCGCCCTCGCCCTTTCTCTCTCTCTCTCTCTCTCTCTCTCTCTCTCTCTCTCTCTCTCTCTCTCTCTCTCTCTCTCTCTCTCTCTCTCTCTCTCTCTCTGTCTGTCTGTCTGTCTGTCTGTCTGTCTATCTCTCTATCTA
>NC_061819.1:37063405-37068405 GCF_019202785.1 Penaeus chinensis
CTGCTTTTCACATATCTATGCATCTGTATGTGTTAACCTATATCTATGCCCTTTTCTAATAAAAAAGTCTAAAAAAATTCTACCTTGATCTTGGAAAATATATCTTAAAGAACACAAATATTCCTGACTTATCATTTCACCTAAGTTTAAGCTCATTGCTGTTAACCCACTGATGCCAGGAGTGCACACATACATACACTGCCCATTGCAATTTTGTTTTATTAATTTTGTTTACACATGCATGGCAAATAAGGAAGACCACATGTCATGAGCAAAGCCATGGTCATGGTAAACAGAACTATAGGGGTGTATAACTTCATAATAAAATAATAATAACAACACTAATAATAGCAATTTGGTAAAACTTTGCCTACAGCCTAAGATTCCATAGGCACTCTCCTAAATGCATCTGAAACCCTTGAATGCAGTTTGCATGCTATCATGCCCTAACTGCAGTGTAGCAAACTCCAGATAATGCATATCAACTCATCGGCAATAGCTCACCCTTCTTCGATAGTAGTAACATAATTTACTACACACGATTAAGTACTGTGCTTTAGATATCAAACAAGGCACAAACAGGGAAAACTGCTAAAATGCCCCCAGCAACCCTACATTACTAGACAACAGCCAGTTTTTATTACTGCAATTATGGGGTTTAGTAGACAGAAGTGCTAATCGGAACACTAACCATTTTGGTGTTATTTATGGCTGGGAATAATGGTAAAGGTTCCACATTTGATTTTAAAAATCCTCAAAAAGGTAATCTAATATGAAAATGAATAATGTTTGAATTGCAACCACATTTGCCTAACACAGTCCAAGGATTAGTAACAATAATAACTGCAATAGAAATAAAACCAATCTTCTCACAAAAATTCAAAGACTGGGTAACTATGTGAGATCAGGCAGATCTGGTAAGTAACCCCTTGGTGACTAAACTATTTAGTTGGTCACCTATTCGTAAACAAAATTAGTATAACAAAACTAGAGTGGACAATGCATTTATCTAGCACCAATAGGTCACGTATTCAAATTATGAAGCATTTTCTTCCTACAGTCAAGAAAACTACTGACATATATAAAGAAAAATATATGTAATCATATAAAAGTTTCTTTCCCCTTTTGGATCGTAGTTTTAACTCTATACATTTGCATTTTAACATTTGCACCATGTATATTTTTTTGTATGCATGTGTGTTTGTATGTAATATATATACTTGCATAAAAATCCTATGCAAATCCAACCTAACAAATTAAACCTTTGAAGAGAACTGGTATAAAGCAGTAAACATAAATGAAGAATGGGAGAATCAATAATGATAATTCCTTTCAGTAAAACAATCTTGTACCATCCAAAGAGAAAATCCAGATATGTCTCAAAAAGCCATTGCCCTCACCAAATTTCTATATGAGAGCAGAAGTCATTCCTCTGCAATTGATCAAACTAAAGCCCTGAGAACTTTACAGTTCAAAAAAATCAGTTTAGTCTTTAATGGTTAAGGGTTAAAAGCAAAATAAATGTGATAGACATCTAAGTTCATGTAGCACTATAGGAAGGTAATTTAGTCTTTAAACAATGATGATACTTCTAAAAGATAAAAATCATACTGCATATTAAACACTAAGAGAGACTATACACAACATTTTCCTTGTTCATCCTCAACCCAATCACAATGGATGATGTTCTACCACATCATGGTGAAAAATCCCAGACACCAGGTCATGGCTAATCAAGTCACAAATCCATTTCCTGTTTGCCAGGATTACAGCTCACAAAAAAGACTTTGAGCCGAACAATCCCCGAGGCACAGAGCAATGAGCCTTAATTGTACCCTGGCCTCACCAAACTTTACAGAAAATCCTACATATCATGAATCAGTGAAGAGATACCTAGAGAAGCCTCAGGGATAGGAAAAAATATGGCCATAATTATCTGATGTGACAAATGTAGTGTAATGGTGAAAAAAAGCAATTCAAAAGGTACTCAATGAACTTAATCTGTTTTTGAGTCATAAGCATAAGCATGGCAAAAAAAAGAAATTATCTTTCATTTTCTTCTGCTAAAATGTCATTTCAATTACTTGAATTGTAGTACAACCCAAAAAAGTAATAATACAAAACCTTAACCTACACGCAAGTATATTCAGCATATACGTACAAAAAAAATAGGGTGACTTATAACACAGATCGATCTGAGATAGATAATCAGAACTAATACATCTTTCCCATATGCTCCATGCAGTCTGTGAAACTGCTATGGTATAAACAATCATTATATATCCACACTGCTTAACAGTATTTTTTTTTTTTTTTAATATTCTGCAAACTAAATCTGACAGTATGTGAGAGTCACCAATCACCTAGTTAAGTGCCCAAAAAATTACTTATAACAGATTGTAAAAGCTCATATAAGGGCTTGCTCACACTAACTTTTAGCCTATGTTCTCATCTGCAATATATTTGCATATTGCACATTCAACAGTCTCTCCCATACAAAGAAAATGGAATGTTTTCCTGTTGCTATTGCACAAACTATAGTGTTAACAGTTTTGCTTCCATCCATAAAGGATTTTTTTTGCTCCTCCCATTTGGCCTTCAAGTTTTATACAAATACTTGCATCTGCAAAGCATTTGTCTCTATTTATCATACTCTCCTTTGCAATTACGGATTACTTTATATGTAAATTAATTTAATATTTCACAAAGAATATTGGTAAATTCTAAAAAAAAAAGAATCTCATGACAGTAGAAAAAAGGTGAAGATTGGCTTAAAGTTCAAGTGTAGGTACACACGCACACACGCATGCATGCACGCACGCATGCACGCACGCATGCACACACACACATACACACACATTTATAATGCATACACAAGAGTGAGAGTGAGAGAGAGGTGTGTGTGTGTGTGTGTGTGTGTGTGTGTGTGTGTGTGTGTGTGTGTGTGTGTGTGTGTGTGTGTGTGTGTGTGTGTGTGTGTGTGTGTGTGTGTGCGTGTGTGTGCGTGTGTGTGCGTGTGTGTGCGTGTGTGTGCGTGTGTGTGCGTGTGTGCGTGTGTGTGCGTGTGTGTGCGTGTGTGTGCGTGTGTGTGCGTGTGTGTGCGTGTGTGTGCGTGTGTGTGCGTGTGTGCGCGCGCACGCACACACACGCACACAAGCATGTGCTCATACATGTGCATATATTTACCTACACACCCATGTATGTACTAAATGTATTTGTATTTAAGCATTTTCCTATGTGTTTGCATTTCCTCTACATAACTGTTTTAGAGTTGTTAATATAACCTCTACTAATACCAGTTCTCTATTCATAGCCCCTGATTCAATTATTTCAATGATTACTGCCTTTTTTATTCATTAACCCCATCCCAACAGGTCACGTGCCAAAACAAACCGCTCGGTTTGGGGGGGTTTGGCTGTACATGTGGCAACATGCCAGACCACACTGGATGTTGCAAGAAACCACCATTGTTTATGACACAGAGATTTCTGATAGCCGGCCCCATTGGGTTAAGAGAATAAGTCACAGAATGGGTTACTTCTCAAGACCCCTTCATGGAATTCTGACGTGCCACAGACCACATTCACAGAACCTGCACTCTCTGTGGAATATCACATGCATAAATGAGATCTTCCTCTCCCCATTATTCCGTAGTATTCTACGTGGTGAGTTTAACCTATGGCATTAACGCAAGTCCAGTCGGTAGGAACACATTTGAATCAGATCAAGTATTGGCAGATGATATTGAAATGAAATGCAAGTTTAATTATAACATAAAAAACATTATATATATAAAACCAAGTTCGTGTATTCTTAAGAACATTACAGGCAATAACAGCATAAATTTTATTCACTGGTTCATTTTTTCCCATCAGCTTATTAAGTGAACAAAAGAGACAGAAAAAAAATCGTACTCATCATAATCACTACTTGCTACAACAAAAAGTCTTTAAAATTAAGACACACATAACATAAAAAGGAGAAAAAAAACATGAGAGAGAATCTATGTACAGGTAAAAAGATTTGATATAGCACCATCCGCGAGCGCACAACAACTTCCCTCCAATTATTTGCTTATTCCAATCATTCTGTTCTTTCTTCCTCTCTTTCTGTTCCTGTTCCTCTTTCACTCTATCCCATGTGCAAAGATCATGACAAGGCCAGGGTCTAAGAGCATGTCATCGTTCATATGGCGGTTATCACAAGCCATGACTACCACTGCCTGCTTGCCCGGGACTCGCTTGCACACATAGCTCTCGTAGTGGCGGCGGTTCATCTGCAGGAAGGAACAGGACATTGGGACAATACTGTTTCTTGACACATGGTAACAGCTAAACAGTTTTATGAGGGTAATTACAGATTACTGTGCAAATGAATAAATTATTTCTCTTTATGAAAAAAACAATGTAGACTCTAAAATATGCAAATCTTTCGAGAAAACAGTAATCAACCAGAATGCAAATATCAAAACATTAGCATACACACACACACACACACACACACACAAAAACAGGCCATAAAAACTTCTCTCTGGTACACACTACCTGTCTGGTCTCCAACGTTGACAACCCTGGCGGCCATCGCCTCTCATGCGCATTCTCCATCAGCTGATCAATTATGTGAGGAGGGCACCCAGACTCACTCAGGGCTCGACGGATCACAGCCTGCAATGGGATCAGCAATTCAAGCTTGGAGTTTTATCTGACATACACACATGCAATATCATAATCTCCCACAGAAACACACACAACAGCATAAACAGAGACAAATATAAGGTGGATAGTTTTTATTGAAACCAATGCTACCGGGAACATGTAATGTCCACTGCAGTCTTATTTCACGAAATGTGTTCACACACAGATGGCTCTACAACTGCTCAGGAACCAAGGAGTCAATTAGTAGACCTGTGACACCTCACCTGATCTCCCTTTTCCTTGAGTTTTCAGAAAAAATTCTAATGCTATCAGTAATGATTCTAATATTATTGACATAATGTTCAT